>NW_024358722.1:10300078-10319349 GCF_014805655.1 Passer montanus | reverse complement strand
GGGGTGGGGACACGCCTCCTCCCCCGCCCGCGCACACGGAGCGGAGCGGGACTCCCGCTGCCCCCCGCCCTCCGCGCACCCCTCCCGGCACGGGGCTTGGGCGCAGCGCGGGGACCCGCCAGCCCCGCTGTCCGCCCCGCCAAGCGGCGCTTGCTCGAAGTTGTCCACTAAACGCAAGTAACACTTTGTGGGCGTTTCCCCCCCCCTCAAGAAAAGCTCGAAGTGAAGTGTGTGAGCACGATGCAGCTCGCTCCTTGTTCGCCGGAGCCGACGGCCAGCGCCTGTGTTTCCCAGCTCGTTTGTTTGCCCGCCGGGGCGCCGGGCGGTGCCGGTGCCCGGCAAGGGCAGGGCGGCGGCGGGCAGCGCTGGCCGAAGCGCCGGGCTTCCCTGCAACACGCAGGGTTATTGTCACAGCCCATCCGCCCCGGCCCTCCGCCGTGCACATCTGGATAGGGAGACTCTACTCTTTTTCCTCCTCAGATAGTGCATAGACACCAGGAAGACCTGATGCAATAGGCAGTCTTCCCTGCTTCTGCCCATCCCGGTCTCAGGTCTCTGCTCCCACAGCTTCCTGTGTCCTGCACCTGTTCTCAAGATTAAAGCAATTATTAGCTGCCCCGACCCTGTCTGCACTCTAAAGCTTCGATTTCATTTGGCTGCATCAAGTACAGGGAATTAATTTCCACTACTGACGTTTTTTAAATTCATTTTTTTTATTCGAATATGACAGGTCTTCAAACTAAGGTATTTTCTAGGCTCATTAACATCTGGAATAACTTGGGCTAAAAGCAGGCAAGACACAGCTCTCCCTTTCAATGAGACGTTTTCAAGTTATCGGGAGAAAGGACAGGTAAGTATGTCTTTTCCAAACCAATGCCAAAGATTTGTCACTCAGGTGTTGTCTTTAAAAGGGCATTCAGGTTAAACCAACCCCGTTCTCAGTCGCTCTAGATGTATGCACTTTATGGGTTGTTCTTGCTGCCAAGTTACTTTATCAGCTGAGATTTCTAAGGCACATTTAGGCGTATCAAAATAAATGAATAGTTGTCTAATTGTGTAGTAAAAATTGGTTGGTTTTTTTTAATGAGAATGATATTAAGCCCTACTATTTTTAAGCCTATTTGTCATCTTCTAAAATATACTTCTAGAGAGACTCTGATAATTAACGTCCCCGTTCCCAGCGGGAGAATCCCGCGGTCTCTGGCTGTCGTACAGTGCGGCCACGAGAGGGCGCGGTTGGTCATTGTTCCCTGTTTGTTTCCCGGTTTTCGCAAGAAACCCACCCAAACTCCAAAACGCTGTCCAGTACGCACACCAGCGTGTTCTGGCACCGTAAGGTCATTTATGATGTCTGCTTAGTCATGCTGATGTCTGTTTTCATATAGCTGGAAAGGTTTTTCCTTCCAGCAGCTGCGTTCATAGAACCATCAAATCATTTCCCTTGGTGAAGACCTTTAAGATCATCAAGTCCAACTATTAACCCCACGCTGCCAAGTCCACAACTAAACCATGTCCCTAAGCACCACATCTACACATATTTTAAATGCCTCCAGGGATGGTGACTCAACCACTTCCCTGGTACAATTACAGTGTATTTTTCTGTTTGTTAATTTTATAAGCAGCAAACACTAAACTTCTTGTCCCTTCTTTGATGTATACCTTCTGTATTTCATTCTTTCAGGAACAATCACTAGAAAATCTGCTTAAAAAATTAAATAGCAAAACCTGACTAGAAGTCTGACGGTGCTAATGAGTTACCCAGGTGCTTTTGACTTTGCAATTTGTCAGGCTTCCTGCTCCATATGTTCTAACCATCCCTCACAGGGAGCTTGCAGAGGAAGAGAGCAGAGTACAAATAACGCAGCTTGAAGACACATATTTACTAACTCTATTGAAATATTTGAGTGTATGTTCTAGAAATTATTTCAAGAGGAGCAAAGCTTTGTGTGCTGTGTTAAGAAGCTGTCTGGCAGGTAAAATGCTGGTCTGACAAGACTTTAAAGTGCATTGCTTGATGAGGCATTGTGAGTTGATTAATGCCTATTCCTATTTATGGTTTTCAGTTTATTTCAAATATAGAATATGATTATTTCCTCCTTCAGAATTGCACCATCAAATAATCAATATAAGCAAAACTAACCTGAAAACAGTGATATTTTCTTTTCCTCTGTAGTTTGACATGTTCATTAGTTTTTTAGTTATAACTGCTGACTTCCAGTCGACGAGATTTGTCCTAGTGGGCTGGTGCCAACAACTGTAAAGTACATCTTCTCAGAGCAAGAGCAGCAATTTATCAGGAGCAAACCCTCAGATTTTAGACAGAATTTGCAGGTTTTGAGTAGAAAAAAATAATTGAGTTCCTATTTCTTGACTTTGAGATTGGTTAGCCATTTGGAGTTGTGAAATAGCAGATTTGTTGTACTAGAGCTGCCTAATTTTTGAGGAGACTTCACTAAGTGTAAACTATTTTTCATTTTTTGTTGGTGTTTAATTTTTCAACTGAATGTCTCAAGAAATTGGAAGAAATAGGAGACCCAAAACACTGAAGGCTTTGTGTGACCATAAGCAAAACATTTAGTAATATATTAAGAGAAAGATATTTTTTAAGGCAATTCTGGTAACAGAAAAGTGTGTTTA
Source organism: Passer montanus (assembly GCF_014805655.1). Taxonomy (NCBI): domain Eukaryota; kingdom Metazoa; phylum Chordata; class Aves; order Passeriformes; family Passeridae; genus Passer; species Passer montanus. Next base: position 10,316,712 of record NW_024358722.1, on the reverse strand, counting down.
AAAGTTCCATCTAATTTAAAAAATGGTACATAACTGCTGAAGAAAAACTCAGGTGAGCAAATAAATTCATGGAGGTCAGCCTAGAAATTAGTCAAGAGTATTCACCCTATATGTTAAAAAAGTATGAGGCATAGAGGCAAACTTTAGAAGGACTTCACAGGCTAATGATCTCAAATATAAAAAAGAACCTTTTCAAGTAGTTGTGTTCAGGTGGTTGTAGTGTTGGTTTGTTCTTGGTTTGAATTTTTAGGTTCTGGGTATACTGCTGGGATGCTGAATCAAAGCAATTAAGTTTTTCCTGGTGTTATAGTTGTTATCCTTTGCTGCCCAGGAGGAACTTCACAATTAATAGCAATTATGTAAAACTAGCTTTCTTTGTGTCAACATTTATTTTCATGGCTTGCACTGTGCTATTGCATCCTAGGGGTATTTAATGAACTTGAAATATTTTCTACGGATTCTAAATCCTTCTGGCTTCATGCTGAGACCATTGCTCTGTGTTCTGAGTGCAGCTCTAAGCTTGCTTTTAGAGAAGAGAGTCTTTACTTGCATTTTTTATATGAACAAAGTGGTATATTTTGATGGCAGGCATTTTTCGTAACTTGGGATGAGATTCTGTTCCTACTGAGGTAGCTACTGAATGCTGTTGACTTCAATGCAAGCAAAATTGGCTTTTAGTGGGCTGTCTTGTCAGGAATCTTGATTATTTTTATGACTACAACATGTAGCAACTCTAGTTGTGGAGCAGGTTGCCATGATGATAGACTTGTAAACACAAAACAAAAAATCTTCCTGGCTAGGGAGTATATAGTATAGATCATGTAAAATTGTGGGGGGAAAACCCCAATATTTTTGGTAATAAACATATTACCACATTTAGCCATCTCTCTCTTAATTATTTGGAAAGGCAATATATAAAGAACAGAACAAATGCTTCAAAAGGTTCTGCATGCACATATGGACTGTGCTTTGCATTTATCTTTCATTTAGGGCTTGGGAAAAAACAGTTTCAAATAGATAATTTTTTGTAATTTTTTTTTTAAATCTCACTTCTCTGCACCAAAGCCCCTCTACTTCAGTCTGGTTTGTAGGCTCTGCAGAAAACCTTTCAGGAGATGAGACTCCTGCCATATATAATAACTAAACAAACCATCTAATGACAGATGCAGGATTGTCAGTGGCACCTGACATAAGAGTACAAGTTCCCTTGTCACTGAGGCATTTATAAAAATCTGAATAATTTTGAATATAAGTGTTTCTAAAAATGGATGAATGACATTTAGTAGGGAACTGGGTATTCACATATATATACATGTGCTCAGAATACAATCTGGAGTTGACATTTATAATGAGACTAACTTACATTGTGAAACGTGATAACTGTTGGGGAAATTTGGCTATGAACAATTAAGATTTGATCCTGGAGACTTGATGTATTTGTGGGTCAGACTGTGAAATGTTTTAATGTGAGAGGCAACTGCCTTCTTTGCTTTCCTTCACCTCCATATTGAGAAAATCCCAGCAAAACTTCTTGTCCCTGATCCTGGACTAATTATGAAGACTATTGCATTTTCCATGATCATTGAATCAAATGAAGCCCTTTTGGGCAGAGATGGTTACTAAGTGGGAGATTAAACCAGTTTGTTACATCTGAACTTCAGGCAGGCAGGTACAAAGCCCAGAGAGGACACTTCTTGCCTGAGGAAGGTGATTAGAAAGAGACTTGCTAATGGATATTCAAAGGCATGAACATATCCTCACAGGAGAGTACAACATGGGAATGTGTTTTCACACCAGAGAGATTCTTTTCTAAACTCCTACCAAGGAGAAGGGAAACAGCCTGAAGAGAAGCTAGAGAGGAATAACAGGATTTGGAGAAGCCAGGTATGTGGGTGAATCCTAAGTGTGCTCTCAGGATAGGAAGAATAGGTCCAGCTAAATGTATATAAGCATTATTTTGTCACAATCTTACCCCCGCTTTTTTTTGCACTAGCTAACATAAAGAGCTACTGTTGTGCTTTTTTTATTTTTTTGTGGTTTGGGATGTTTTTTCCACTTGCATCCTCAGCCATTAGTTCAGTTCATTTACCTAAACATACCACTTGAGGTGCCCTCCATTTTTCTCCCTAGTAACTACTATAGGGCAAGAGAAAACGTCCCCAGCACTGTCCCCTAAAACCAGGGAAGGTTTAGGTTGCATATTAGGATACATTTATTCACCAGAAGGGATGCTAAATATTGGAAAGCCTGCCCAGGGAAGTGGTTGAATCACCATCCACAGTGATTGAAAAGAGGAGTAGATGTGGCACTTAGGGACATGGTTTAGTGGTGGACTTGGCAGTGTTGGAGTAATGGTTGTGCTCAACCACCTAGGAGATCTTTTCAAACCCAAGTGATTTCATGATTCTGTGGTTTGCCCTATTCTCCATGGGCTGCTCCAGTAGTTCATGAGCCTTTTTTGTCCTGTCCAGCAGCCCCTGTAGATGTCCAGCATGCCATACAGGGGACACTTCTTGCCACAGTTAGGGGAGTGAACAAGTAGAGCATGGCTCAATTACAGTTCCAGGAGAGCCAATAAAGCCTCTCTGTCCTGAGCTCGCAGCACAGGACATTAAATGGCAGCTTGGAAGTTGTGTTGGTTTGGTCTCAGGTCAGGTGCCCTGGTGAGTCACTCATGGCCTTTGGGAAGGGAATTCAGACAGCTGGGACACCAAAATCTCATTGCTGGAGATTTCTGCAGAGCCACTGAAAATAGCGCAAATTGCTCTGACTGCTTATTTAAAGGAGGTGATAAGCCTGAAGGTCTAATTAGGTAAGATGTAATCACAGTGAGTTAGTGTCTCACAAGTAGGGTTTTACTGGATCTGTGGAAAAAATATTCTAAAGTGAAGTTTCTGGAAGTGCTGGTTAATTTCTTTTATTCCTTAGTGAGAAATGGTATAATTCTTCATTTTAGGTATCAAAAGTTCTAGGGGAAAGAGAGGAGAGTTAGAAACTCTGTCTTGCTATTATGCTGCTCTAAACTTCACACTTCAAAGGAAATAAAGTTAAATAAAGCATGAAGACAGTTTCTTTTTTTTTTTCATTATGAATTGGGGAAATATTTCCTTCTTCTGCTCTTCACACATGCAGCATTGTTAACTACTGTCCACCTGACTGTACCGAACTACAATAAGTGATGCAGAATTAGGTCTTACCTAATACTCAGGCATACAAAATTCAGCATTTCTAGCTGTGAAATGGAGATAATGGTGTGCTCACTATAACTTCCAACTCTGGGACATAATCCAGTCTCTTGTATTATTAAGCAAAGATTTTACTCCTTACATGGAGACATTTATTTCTAAAAAGAATTATTCAGCTTTTTTTATCATATATGGTCTTTCAGAGGTCCCAGAAACCCTTCCTGTTGACTACAGTATTTTATGAAAATGATCAGGCTTGCTAACTTAGATAGATATTTGGATTACTGTTTAGAACTCAAAGAGGAGGCTCAAGTTCTTAAAATAGGAAATCTGCAGTCAAATACTCATCCACTTAAAATTAATAAAGTCTCAGTGTAAATCCTTTGATTCTCAGAGAAAATGAGATCAGATGTCTTTACAAAATACCTTTTTTTCCTGAGCCTCTTGGAGCATTAGAGGGAGTGCAGGGGGCTGTTACCCTTTTTCAGGACACAGGCAGACCTGGTTCTGCAGTGCAACCAGGTGTTAAAACCTTCCTGTTATCAGAGCTTCAGGAACAAGTGGAGCATGGCTCGATTACAGTTCCAGGAGAGCCAATAAAGCCGCTCTGTCCTGAGCTCTCAGCACAGGACATTAAATGGCAGCTTGCTCCTCATGGCTGGGCAGAAATAAGCTAAAGATCCCTCACTGCTTTCTGTAATTTCTCTGCAAAATATAGGAGAGGACTCTGGTTTCCAGCAAATAGGTTACAAAACTGGGTTGCATGTAGGCAATTGTAGACAGGTCTCCCCGGGTGCTGACAGAATCACCATCAACATCTGAACAAATTACATAGATGCTCCCCAAGTTCACTGGTGCAAGGTAGTATCTGCTTTCAGGAGCAGTAACTTCTCAGCATTTGCATCAAGTGACTCTTTCCTAAATGATGCAAGAGACTAGGTTATGTCCCGGAGTTGGAAGTTAAAGTGACCACGCTGTTATCTCTGGTACACAGCTAGGAATGTCTCATAGCCAGAATGAGTCGGTTTTTCTCTGCCTTTATTTTAAGAAGAAATAGTGTCCCTCATAAGGGTGTTTTTCAATTAGGACTTCAAGATGTAACCACTGATGGTCTGGATCAGGTACAAATGCTTTTGACAAAATCCTCCAGAATGATCTGGTAGATTGAGCACCATTCAGACAGAAGATATAGTGAAATATCTGAGAACCTGACTTTCAAGATTAAAATGACTGCATGAGAGCAGTTGTTATATTTTATAGATATATATTTATATAAAAATATTTTTATTTTATTCTGTCAAAATATTAATTTGTGTACCGTTTTTGTGCTATATTGTTCTTTGGTATAAGTTGCAGCAGCCAGCTTCATTTTGGGCAAGTACTGATTTCATGATTTTTTTTTTAATGGGTATTTTTGCCTATTTCAACATACTTTCATTTCTCTGCTAGCAGCTGCAGATCCTATTTACCTGCAGACCTGCCTCCCACATTTTAAGTCCAAGTGTCACTGAAGTCACAGACTCTTAGTTGTTTTGTGGAAAGCTGCAATATGTTGACTAATTGTTCTTTTCCTGCTAATGACGGGGGGAAGGTAAATTTTCTAGAGGAGTGGGATTTGCAGAAGGAGCAGTTTGCCTGTGGTATCCCTCTATAACATGTGCTAAACTGATAATGAAATAGCAGCTGAAACAGAACTATCCCACGGTGTGTTGGGAAGTGCTGCTGGTGGGCTCTGCAGTGCTCAAACCCAGTAGTCAGGCTGAAACTGAATGGCAAGTGGGCCACCTGCATTGCTGTAATGGCCACTGCCTCTGACTCAGCAGCCCATGTACCTGCAGGATGTAAAGCTAATCAACCAGCATTAGCAATTTAGTCAGCTCCAAATTTCTCTGCTTCCCGTGGTGATAAAATGTAAAACTGAGCTGCTGAGGCTGGAGGGACTTCAGCACATCTTTGCTATCTAGTTCGGGCTGACTCTAGCCTTGAGAGGGGGGAAACAACTAAACATCACAACAGTGATGAAAAAAAAGATCTTTTCTGGAAATGATGGCTAGGAAAAGAATTGGTGATTTTGTCTGCAGAGCCATGCAAACTTATTCTGATAATAACTTTTGGCAAATTTGAGTTTTTTTCATGTTAAGCTGCCCAGGCAGGTTTATAGATGTGCCTTTGGAGGAGCCAGAATAAAACAGATTGCTCATTGCAGATTCTAAATTGTGGTTTCCTTTGATCCATGTGAGAATGTTCTGTGTTTCTTCTTATTTTTTCTTTTAACTATTGCACAAACAAGGCAGGAGACATCAGTAATCTTATAATCATAGCAAGGAAAAATTTGTAGATGTCTCTTTAGAAAAACATAGTATGATTTAATGAGATGCATTGCTCTGTGTTGCACTTCAGTGAGTATGATGTTGGCCTGACTCTCAAAAGTGGTAAATTATAGTAAATAGCACAGAAACTTGTTTCAGAAGACTCCAACCCCTTATCTGCAAGTCTCTACCCTTAGACTGCAGCATTCAGCTGTAGGAACTTGTTCTGTTTGGAGGTTTGGACTTATTTATTATGTTGTATTGTGGTATTATTCTGAATACTTCAAAACATGGCTTAAGATCATGTTGTTTTCTTATTTTTCTGAAGGGTATTGTTATCAATTCATTGATGCATTTTTCCTTCAGCACATTTAAATGTGACTCTTTCTCTTCCCTCTTTTTTAGAAATTTCATCTGTTTAAACATTTGTGCTGCAAAGCAGACTTCAGACTGGGAACCAAAATCTTGTGTTTGCACTGCAGTTTGTTTGATTCCTTTCCTCCTATAGTTATATCTTAAATTTGGAGATCTGTCTTTAGTTCACCAATTCATATGACTGATTTTCTGTGTCTTCTTCCTAACTCATTTTGTAATTAATATATTAAAAGCTATTTTTTTCTTCAAAAGAGAAGAATAAGGAAAATAAGCTTTAAAAAAACATCAAAACAGAAAATAGAACTAAAATAAAAAAAAATGAACAAATTCAAACCCCCAAATACATAAAAACAGTGAACTGAAATCCTGTGCTTCTGTCTTCCTGGAGATGTACTAGGATCTATTTGTGAGTGTCCTTCTCATTAAGTCATACATTCATCCTCTCTCCTTCTCTCTTCTTAGCACCAAGCATCTTTTTCTAAAAAGAGAATGGTGAGGAGCTCCCCACTTAGCATGGGCTGTGGTCACCCATTCCAGTATGTATGCAGTTTCTGTGGCTTGGGTCCCAGCAGAAATTAGGGATGTGTCTGAGCCTGGTGCTCTCATTATTTGCAGAGATTATTAAGGAAAATATTCCTTAAAACCTCCTCATCTCTCAAATTTGGCATTTCAGTGGCTTCATAGGACATGAAAAATACTCAGACAAATGTGTAGTTGGATTGTCTGCTCACACAGCTGATTTTTGCAGTCTCTTACACTTCTGTTACTTCCTGAGGAGCAATCCTTGACAGTCCAGAGGAAGACAAGCCTGTGGAGCTGTGATTTCTACCCCTGCACTTCTCAGTGGCTCTGTGGGAAGGAGCATGTTGAAGTATCCCTGTGTTCCTCCCCACTGTGTGCCAGAGAGGCCTGACAGACCAGTTACCAATCTGAAGCTTATGGTTTTCTATCCCATACTAGGGCAGAACAGAGATTCACAGTCTTCCTTTTGTGGGGTTGGGTCTTAAAAGATTCAACCTATTGCTGAATTTTGTACTTATGTAACCAAGTGCTTTTGCCTTCCCCGAGAGTGTGATTCCAGTGGATTAACTCAACCATACCAATAGAGTTATTCTGAATTTACAGAGGTGTGACAGAGTTAATAATGGACCAGTATTTCTGAGTCTCTGTAGGCAAATAAAGTAATGCAGTTGCATTGCTAATAATGATGATCTGTCTAGTATGCCAGTATTTGGTGTATTTAAAGAATTTAGGAGATAAATTCCATTGAAAGAAATCTGTGTTGCAGAAATTGTGACCATTTAGGTCAACTGGCTCAAGAGACAGATGTTGTGAGTAGCAGAATAATTATTTCTCATGGACAAATTGCTTGATACAAGTGCAGGCATTAGATTCTCTGAGTATTTTCTGGATGTAAAAGCAATCCTCTCTGTCTCCTGCAACAGAGAAGTGATTCTGTAGTAAAAAATAAAATAGCTCTTGGGTTCCTTAAACCTCACAGGACAAATTTCAGCCTAGCATGAACTTTTACTGCTGAGTTGTATACCTTGGAAGAGGGGCTAGTAATGGAAATAGTGATGGAGAATATTTTAGAGTTGTGAATGGTGATATGATGGATTCTCTGTGCTTTGAAATTTTGCACTTGTGGGGGATTGCAAGATTGGTGTGTCTCAAAAATCAGCATTGCCTTTTGCTTTTTAGAACAGCAGACTCCAACAGAAAGTAAATGCACAATTCCAGAAAGATCATGAAGAACTATAGTTACTTTTGTCCTTTTTGGTGAGGAAATAATTTTGGTGCAAGAGTAACAGTGTTTCCAAATGTTTGTAGAGAATGGCTTATCCCTGAATGACAACATTCTTGAACTGTGCACTCTGTTCAGAAAAGTTTTTGAATTTGTTAAGGACTAATACAGCAGCAAGTATTGCTTTCAGTCCTTGTGATGCTTTCATCAGAGAAATCTGTAGGTGAATAAGAATGATACTCAGCAGCAGAGTTTGTTCTATAAAGAAAAAGAGGGACTTAAACTACAAGTTGATACTTTGATTTTTACATTTTGATATATGAGGAAATGTGTAAAACGACTTTCAAAAAGACTTGTACCTTTTAAGTCATGATTACTATGGTAATCCTCTTGTGGTGTGCCTCTTCAAATTTTCAAGATAGAACTAACATGATTTTAATATATTCAGTGCTTTATAGATTACATCAGTCTTGCTGAAGAGCTAGGTAAGAGCTCAGGTAAAACATCACATTAAGTAGCACAAAGCCCATGGATTCCATCCTACACAGGGCAACACTATGCCCCTGTGCAGACACCTTCTTCTCCTGCTTCCCCCACCACAACAGATCATTATGCTGTATTCAGTCATTTATTACTTTCTTTTCTAAACAGAAAGCAATCACAGCAAAACATGCAGTGACTCATGTTCAGAAAAAGATAGTCCTCAAACAATCATAAATAACCTTTCTCATCCCAAAATGCTGGGCAGCTGCTGAAGAGGACTCCAATCACAACATGAAATCTTCTTAAAATATTCATTAAAAATGTTATATTCAGAAAGGCTTGACAGTCACTATGGCTGGGATATTTGTATTGCAACTTTCCCCTCCCTGTTATCCTTGTCATGGTGTACTATTTTCAACTGGTTTAAGGGAGCAGTCCTTATGGAATTGATGTTATGATAATTATTAGGAGAGCTTATACGATGTGAGTACTTTCTGTGTGACTGCATGGGAAACTTGGAGGGCCTTCTACCTGTGTTGTGTGTTCTGTATCATCTGATGTCCATGGAAGCAGATGGCATTCAGCAGAGATTAGAACTGCGCTCTCCAGTCATGGGCTTGAGTGTTGGCCATGGTAGATTTATGGAGCCAGCCAGGCCTCAAAGGGATATGAGTAGCCATTTGGGAAGAAATCCAGAACTCCTGAAAGCAGATCAGGTGAACAGGCTGCTTCTGTCCCAGTGTATTTGTGATTTAGCAGTATGAACTGTGTTTATTTTCCCTGTGATGTCTTCTGGGATATCACATACCCATGTTTGTACTTTTATTTGGCTGTTGGGGGTTATTCTGGTGATATTCAGGAACTGGTTTCAGTGGAAATAGTCCTGGATACCTTGCTGACTAATTTTGGGGTGGGTTTTTTTGGTTGTGGTTTTTTTGGGGTGGGTGGGTTGGTTGGTTTTTTAGGGGTTCTGGTGGTTTTGCTTTTGTTATTGCTGCACAAATTCATTAGTTTAACAACTTTTACAGATCCCCAAAATGGGAAGTAGGTGTAACAGTATAAAAAGGGATTATTCCATTATAGGTGATTCTTCTGTTTAGAAGAAAAGGAAACCAAGCATGCTGTATGCATGGGAGTCCCTGACTTCTTCCTGCTGTCACATGTCTCTTTTTAGGAATTTTTGAGTTTTGTCCCAAAGCAGAACTTGCAGGATGGAATTTAAAATATTTTCAGAGTTGCATGGCAGAACCACTGCCATGAAGGAATCTAAATTTTTTTAAAGGACATACTATAAAAGATGCTTCTGTAGTGATATTCATCTTGAAGAGCAGGAATTCATGTTTTTCTCTAGCAGTTCTACCCATTACTGATTCCCTATTAGAGTGGTTGCTTGGACAGCTTTGAGGAAGACAGGGGAATGAAAACATTAACTCTGGCTCTGTGTTAGTCTCAGCTGTGTGTTGTACCCTTGCATCCCGAAGGAGCTTCATAAGGAGAAGAGAGCTGATGCACCCTGGTTTTTGTTCGTATTGAAATATGAATGATAAAACCAACTTGCTTGCAATGGGTGTAAAAATATTCTTTTGTGTTCTAGAAAATGTTGTAGAATATTAAAACTCAGACTAGACTCGTACTTTCAGACTGTTAATCTTGGGTATCCAGATTTTACAGGTTTCATTCCTAGCTGTAACTGCAAAAGGGCTTAGTTGCAGAAGTTAAAAAATAGTGAAAGGCTCATCTGATAAATGGGTGTAAGGACTGTAGAGTCAAAAATCTTCACTCTGCCAGAGAGAAAGTAAACGTTGTCAGACTGAGCATGGAAATGACAGATCTTCAGATAGTAGAGTTGGCATTTGCCTTTCTGACAAAAAAGATACTGAATTGCAATAGTGGGGGAATTTTTACCAAATGTGGATATTTCAGAAGAAGGTAATATGTTCAGGGCTTTCCTGTTCTCTTTTTGTACTGGGGGAATACTCAGAGTATTCTGAGTGCACAAGTGTGTACTCAGCCCATTGTGTACTGTGGGGAAGGGGGTTTTCAAGCTGTTTGTTTCTTATTGCCAAAACATAGCTCATTTAAAACAAACAAAACAATTCCAAACAACAATAAAAACCATGCCAGCTTTGCAACTAGGGATCCTCTAGTTCTTGCAGTATTTCTTGTGTTAGCACCTATTGCCGGGTATACTAACTCTAATCTACCCATCTAGAAGTATGTTCCTTGGTCTTTCCACTCATCCTGAGAAAATACTTCATGATCTTCACTTGCTTAAGACAGGTATTTGATTGTCTCTAGGGAAAAGACTTAAAAGCAATGCCAATACTTTTGAAATACCAGCAGTACTGCCGTAGTGCTGAGTGCTGCTGCCCTTTGTCACCATTCCTCAGTGGTTTTTGGATGTAAGTCATCTAGTCAGACACCTGTTCATCATGCAGGCAAGCTGACCTCCTCTGTCTAACCTGTTGTTAGAAATAAAAGTCACTTGAACACAAAGTTAAATTCTGTGTGTAAGCAGGAATGATGCTCTTGATTTAAGAGGAAGGTGTGTGCATTACAGCACTGATAAATGTGTCCCTGAGAGTCATCCAGCCTGAATTCAAAGTGAAGTTCCTCCTACCAACAGAACAATGTGTCTTCTAAATTGTCTTCTCACTGCACTGAGCTGGAGACATGAATAAGGAATAGTTCTGGTTTTCAAAACTAGAGGTAGAACTGGTAGCTGAAAATTTCAGGTCAAATGCATCTGTAATGGAAACACCAGGCAGTCTTTAGAGACACAGGAAGGCACTGAGGGTACATTTCAATAAGTCGCACTTGGGTGTTGCTTGCCTGAGATCATTCAAGCTCAGAAAAACTGAACAGATGCTGAGTCCTTGACTTAAATTAATTCTGCTCAGATGAATGTACTGTACTCTACTTAAATAGGTGTCATTAAGCACCTTTCACAGCTTTTTAGCAGGTGTTAAGCACAAAAAATAGATCAGTTGAAAGAAAGGGAGAGATAAAGAGTAAATTTGCTGTGGAGTGTTTAATGTCTATCCAGTATTGTGTTGAAGCCCAAAATGGCTTCACTTCAGAGTGCTGCAGATGTGTGCAATGCTCCAGTGTGCTTCCAACTGCTCTCATTTGCAACCTTGCTTGTGTCAAAGATAAAAAAGCTATATAATGGTATTGCTTTAGCTCCACTGGAGTCAGCCACAAAATTTGCATGGACTTGAACAGAAGCTAGACATAAACCTAAGGGTCATCTAAATCTGGCAAACAGAATGCGGTACAAAACTGAATCCTAGAGCTGCAAGCTTTTTCTCCATTAAGATGGGGACAGGAATGTAAATTGGTAGCTCTAACAAAAGCTCTAGAATGGTAAATTTTATTTTTTCTTTTTTAATCTGATTAGAAATATAAGATTTTTACTTTGTTATTGAGATTATTATCAAAAATCTAAGAGTTATGCTTCTGGAGTGGAAGAAATAGGTCTAGCCTTTAGTAGAAGATTAATAATAAACCCTACTTTACCATCCCGTCCTCAAACCTGAAGCAATTATTCCATTGCAACGGACTGGTTTTCATTAAAGCAAATTCAGTCATATTCAGTTATAACAAGAAGGTAGGTACATATAGGTCCAGAGCTGACTTATTTTGCACCAAACCCTCCCGCCCCACCCCCCCCCAAAAAAAAACCCAAAAAACCAAACCAAAACAAACAACCAAACAAAAAACAAGAGAAAACCTTGATTCAATTTTATGATGTATAGGAAATGAAATTATGTGTGGTGTCAAAGAAGTGCCATTTGGTAAGCTATAGCAGCAATCTATATAGCACTATGATACTTATTGAAAAACCATTACCTGAGATTTGTTTTTAACTACACTCTCAATAACTTGTTGCCAACCATAAGCACCATTTTTATCTGCACATTGATTTAGCAGATTTCTTAGGACTTGAAGATTTGGATTCAACATCTAAAATGGCAGACTATTAGTAATTCAGCAGTTACCTTTAAGCTATTGTTTAAATCATATTTAATGAAAATAGTGACAAATTTGACTAAGAGTCTGTTGAGAGATCTGACTCAGTGTCAATAAAAAAGCTGACGTTATTTCTGATGCCAAGAGCGGATGATTTTCTCTTGTGAGAGGTTTAGGACTTTTTTTCTGATTTATATAGAAGTTGGTGTGAAACCATCTCTTACAGATTGTACCTAGTTTCTGTTTTGTAGAGGCAGCTAAAAGTTTCTATTGCTTGTGATAACAAACACTGAATTTTGTATTTCTGTAAACAAAAAAAACCACAACACCTTATATAATGATTGTTGCAAAATGGTAGTTATATAAGGTTTTTTTATAAATATGAGCATTGATGTGAAAAAATATTTTTGCTTTGTGACTAATTAAGTGACACCAATATGAATTCTGTCTCTGCTACAAATTCATTAGTGCGGTTTGGGAAGCTATGGTGCATATTTGTGTTGGTAAAGAAAAAAAATGCCTGTACTGTTGGTTGCCTGTAAGTCAGTCTGATCAATGTGAGACTGTGTTAGTTGGCATGTTTGTTCACACCAGAGCAAAGTGACTTTGTGCAGACTACATTTTATTGTTGAGCTACAGGACAAGTCTATAAACTACCCACGTCCTTGGTGGTGGTGATTTACTCTCAATGTAGCAGTTTAAGCTGATAAGAAATGATAATTTGTGAAGCCCTTTGTAATTTGTTTAACTTTTTGCATGGATTATGTGCATGCAACCAGTTTATTTGTTGTAGGAAACTTTTACTAGCAAGGGAGCTGGATTTCCTTGGTGTAAACTCATATACTTGAACAGTTGAATGTTTTGTGTGCTTCAAAATTACCTGTGCAAATAAAACAAGCCAACAAACTCTCTAGAGTCCCATGGGTAAGGGCCAAGGATGGGAAAGGTCTTTTTCTTTCTGTTGCATTAGCACAAGGGTGTGTCTCTGTGAAAGCTCTACAGGAAGATGAATATTTTTTATGAAGGTTCAAGCAACTCCTTCTTCAATGTTTTTGTCAATTTCACAAAAATGTTCCACCTGTAAGATTCTGAAGTATTTCCATCTGAAATACACCCCTCTATAAAGATATTTTACTTTAGTCCTCTTGACTGTCAGTATAATCATTAACAATCAAATAATTTATGAAGATTTGTATTCAGTTCTGGTATCTTTTGTGAGGAAGCTTATAGGTTGGACATGTTTTAATGGTGAGGTTGGTGTTGTTTAGATTCAAGCTTTTTGTAATTAAGGAACTTCTGAAATTGGGAAACCTTGAAATTTAATTCTATGGACACAAAATAGGATGCTGTATGACAGCTGCAATGGAAGTTCTCTTACTCTCTGACTTCATGAAATGATGAAATTGTCAGAACTTTTTAAAACTTTCATCTTGGCTCTGCAGTAGTGGAAAATGAGAAAATTCAATTTGACAAATGAAAATTCAGGAATAAAATTTGCTGATAGCAGATTCCCATTACCTTTGTCCAAGTAATTCCACATGTAATAAAGAAGCCTTAAATTGCTTATGAAGAAAAGGTGAAACTTTTTGTACTATCTCTAATGGATTTTTTTTTTTATAATAGCATTATTTTAAATACATTAAGAAAATTGTATAGCTTCAGTTAACCTTATAGATATGTAATAGATATGATTTGGGTGCATCTGATGAGGCTAAAGATAAAAAGCCAGAAAAGAGGGTGCAGGCTGGGTAAGTCGATAGACACTGTGTTGGGAATACCATGAAAGGTCCTCAGCCATCTCTTCTCTCAGTGCCTGATGTCCACCTCTCTCAGGACTGCTGATCTAGCTCACCATGGGGCAGCTGGCCAGCCTGGACCATGGAACTAGTCTGTGCTTTAGAGTGATCCTTTTAACACTCCATTCTTTGTTTCTTGGCTTTTCTTTGGAGCGCCATGAGGAGGAATGATGGACTGCTCAGGGTGGCACAACAAAGGAAATTGTAAAAGGAAGCTCTCAGGTAACCTGTGTCTCTAACAGGAATAATCTGTCTTGCATCTTTTGCCCCAGAAATGTGGTTTCTTTCAAACAGCACAAGTAATCTCAGTCTATAGCTAAACACAGTTCATATACCAGGTTTAGACAAGGCTCTTATCTGTTTTTGGTTTGTTTTTTTTTTCCTTAACAGTCTCATAGTTGAAATGAGAGTTTTCCATTCTATTCAATCTAGAGAAAGGAAGGTGTTTACATAAGTTTAATTTTTCCCATTCTGTACACTGAAAGAGCACTGAAAATAAACTGTATCCAGGCTTTTGTATATGTTACACCAAAGTAAAATGTACTGCCAGTGATGCAACTCTGTATCCACCAGGCGGCTGTGCCACTCCCAAAGCAGTGACCTTGAGCTATGGACATGCTGAACACCTCGGGCGGTGCTGGTGCTGACTGTGTGAGCCGTGTCACTGTGAACAAGAGGGCCCAGTGATTTGGTTCTGAGGTATATAAATGGCATTCTTTCTCTATTTCCCTGGTCTGTGACGCAGCTGGAAGTAAGGGTGGTTTTCCAACTATTCTCAGGCTGTCCACCTGAAAGGACAGGTGGGACCATGGGCTTCACTGGGCTGCTCTCTTACCTTCTGTATCTTCAGGAGCTGCCTTCCTCTTCCACAGGCCATGCCTTCAGCTGATGGAAGCAATGGTCTGTTTCTGTCCAAATCCACTCCTGGCAGGATGAGGGGACATTGTAAACTTCCCCCTAATGTCCAAGTGCAGACTTAAAATGAGGAAAAGAACTTGGAGGCATTTTGTTTAATTTGTAATGGCTGTGACAAACCAACTGGTTGAATTAACTGTTCTCTTGACTCAAAAGTTTAACCTGTTTCATTTACCCAAGCAGTAAAACAGGAGAGTAAAAGTAACATCTCGGGTCTCTGCTGAGGTCATGTTATTGTGCCTCTGGAAATACCCAGCTGGACAGAGTTGGTATTTCCCAAGGAGCTTCTGCTGACTTGTTTTCAGCTCCCACAGATGTTAAACAGAGGAAAATTCCCCATTTTTGCTTTCAATGCTTGAATGCGGTGCTATTTTTAAAAGAAAAATAAATTACTGTATCATATGCCTGTTACATGTGTTTCAGAAATTTGCTTCTCAGTTGCTGTTTTGACACAAAGTTGCAGTCACCTGAGACATTAGAAGTGTCCTAGAAGTAGAGAAAAACTTAATAGTTCCAGATTTGCTTAGAGGAGAAAGGAAAGACAGGATATAATAATTTGAAACACCAGGGAAGATCATCCTCCCTCTAATCAACACATTTTCCTGTAGCTCAGGATGAAGTGAAATTTTAACTTGGTAACGCACGCATAAATATCCAGGACATAAAACAAATAATAAATTTGAAATAGAAATTCCTTCGTTTCAGGAAGATGATAACAAGCATTCCTTTTCCGAGGAAGCATGCCACAGCAGGATCAATTTGTTTGTAAAGTTTCTTATGGATTGTTTCTTATGGTGTGAACTTTCTATAAACAGGGGCAAATGGCTTCATGTTACATCAGTATTGATGTTTTTGAAGCATCTCTCTCATCGGATGATTTGAAAGCGTCTCTTTCGACGCTTCCTGCCTCCGAGACGAGCTGCTAGATTTATCTTTATTCTGCGTAGATGTTTTCTGCTGCCTGTTGCGAACAAGCTGCGAACGGCGGAGAGCTCCGAGAGGCACCGTGCCCGGGGCGGGCTGGGGGCACCGGAGCCTCCCCTGGGACCGCGCTCCGGAGGCGAACAAAGGGGTCGCCAAACCCGTCACCAACAGGTGCTGCGCAAGAAACAAACTTTTTCTGGGATACTACTCAGGGTTGCCAAAGGGGAGAGATCCCTCGGCCGCTCCGGGGAAGAGGCAAACACCAAAAACACCCCAGGTCCGGAGAGGAGAGGGACAAAGCGGCGGGAGCCCGCAAAACGTGGCGTGCTTCGGGCACGGCGGGGAGCGTGGCCGCGCACCGCACCTCCCCCGGCACGCCCGGCCGGGCCGCCCCACCCCACCTGCGGCCGGGCCCTGCTGTGTCCTGCGCCCGGGCGGGGAGGGGTGGCGGCGCGGGGTGGGGGCGAGCGCGGCGCGGGGGGGCGGCGGCGGGAGCCGCTCCCTCCTTGCCCAGCCCGGCCCGGCAGAGGCGGCAGGAGGAGGAGGAGGGCGGCGCAGAGCGCAGACATGGCGGCCAACATGTACCGAGTGGGAGGTATGTGGGGACGCGGCGGCGCCCGCCCGGAGCCCCCCGCGCAGGGCTGGCGCCGTCCCGAGCGGGGCGGCCGGGCCCGGGCGGGCGGCGAGAGGAGGCAGCCGGTCCGGCAAAGGGTCGCCGGGCCCTCCGCGGGGCGGAGGACGCAGGTTCCTCCCCCGCCAGCCCCGTGCGCCGGGTGGGAGCCCGGCCCCCGCCGCCGAGGAGGAGAAGGGCAGCGCCGCCCTCCGCGGGGAAGGGGGGAGCGGCGCCGCCGGTTCCAGCCCCCGCACCGCGGCCGGGCACGGCCGCCCTTTGCGCCTCGCCCGCTGCCCCGGGGAGCGGCGGAGGGGCCGT
>NW_024358722.1:10069575-10300070 GCF_014805655.1 Passer montanus | reverse complement strand
CGCGGCCTGGCGGGCCCTGCCGGCGGCGCGCCCGGGCAGCCGAGCCCACCCCGGGGGCGCTTCTCCCGCGCCGCTCCCCTGGCCCCGCGCCCTCCCTCGCTCTCACGGCGGAGTTTCTCCGCGCCTTCCTTGGTCTGCCGGGGATAAATAATTAATCCGGCTGTGTAACCGGGGGATTTCTGTCAGCTTCCCTTGCTTGCCGCCGTGACCCCTGAGGAGCGCCCTGATACGTGACTGCTTGGCGGAGGGCGGAGGGGAGAGGGCATTTAGGCGGCGAAAAACACGGCAAACGTTTGTCTTCCCATCCCGAGCCTGTCGAAAATGACACGGATAACTTTCGCTCGCTCGCGGAGGGAGCGAACGTGGCACTGTGCCCAGTGCTGTGGCTCAGGTGCACCGCACAAGTTAGGTGTGCTCAAAAATCGCTCCATCCTTCTGCTCTCTCAGCAGCCAGAGCTGAGAGGGAGGATGCGTGGAAATGAAGGGTGATAATAGTTTGAATCCCTTTCTGCTAATGTTTTGAGATATGCTGATCGAGCCACAAATCTTCCATCTGCACGCTCTCTCATTAGGACACTTAGACTGTAGTCCCATCAGCCTTTACTCGTGAAAGTAATCCTTCTCTTAGCAGGTAGCGGGTAGGGTTTACCTCCTAGGCCACTAATTCTCTTTTTTTTCGTTGTAATCTTAATGAACAGTCGTGAACACTATCCAGAGATCATATTCTTTCATTAGAGCTACCTGAAGTTCCTTTTCATTGTATTGTAGTGTCAAAGTGTTGCAGAAGTCTTTTATACATTGTTATAGTTTCTCATCCGATTTTTAAAAATAAAGTTTGCATGGTGTAGAAATCCAACATCAAATTTAAAGTGTGGTTGACATTTGATGGATACTTTTTCATTGCACAAAAACAAGTTTTCAGAAAACTATTGAAGAAAACGCGCTGCTTGTCAGTTCTTTGTATGTTTCATGGGAGCAGCTTTCAGGATATGAGTAAATTTCCATAAACTCTGTGAAAATATTTTTATATTAATGATGCTGAAACAGACTTTGTCCTGCAAGATCCTTGCTAATTTCATGACAATTCCTGCTTAATATAGTTTACATTTTACTGGACAGAGATAACAACAAGAGCAAGTATCATAAAACATACATTACTCATTGGGACAATTGTACTGCCACAGCACCTGATAATAAATATGACGTGTCATCTCTTACAGAAATGTAAATCTCTATAATATAGCAACTCATTAAAATGCTCAGTTCTTAAATCATCCCTAATTGATTGTGAGAAGTTGCTCTTTCCCTGTCAAGATTTATGAAGTGTGTGGATTATGGGATTACAATGTAAACTTTAACACAAAGCCTTTAACTTTTTTCCAGCATGGTTGTTAAATCAGGTGTAGTGCAGTTAAAACCAGAATTTAGGAAGAAATGATGTTAAATCCCAGTGTAGAAATGCATCACGATCCCAACATTTATGAAGAAATCTCAGCCCTTTGAAAACGTCTAGGTTTAGAAGAAAATTTTTGCACTAATAATGATATGTCTTTACGTAACTTCTGGTATTTCAGTGACTTTCCCTTTTTTCCTTGCAGATTATGTTTATTTTGAAAATTCATCCAGCAATCCATATCTCATTAGGAGAATTGAAGAACTTAACAAGGTACAAATATCTAAGACACTTTCTTAACCTTTGGCAACAGTCAGTGTGCTTGTTAAAACCTGAGAATTATTTCTATCCCTTAAGATTTCTGCTGTAGTAGGGGTTTCTGGTGGTTACTGAAGACCTGCTATGTGATATTCTCTAATTCTGCCTTGTTACCTAAGGAAAGATGCAGTTGCTCATTCCTGTTGAACAGCATTACTCTGCTGCAAAAATTTTCTAACAAATTCTGAATTCTTGGAGAAATGAATGGATTGAATTTTCTGGCTGGCGATGACACTGTGAATCCATCTGGAATGACAGCTATCATGTAATGTGTCTGCTTTTAGATAGACATCTGAAGAGCTGGAAGGTACCAGCGAGACTTTGCAGTGATCAAATGACAGAATATGTGACTTCCGTGGCTGTTTATTGCTCTGCCTATTGGCAGCTGTGAATGAAGAATGGGCTTTTGAATAAAGTACAGACTGTGTTGTCTGTCTTTATCCTGAGTGTATTTTTCTAAAAAATGGAGGCTCTATTGACTGTCATTTTGGGGAAAGAATGGTTATTTTTCTTCACTGACACTACTAAGAATAGTGTGGAGTTTCTATATGCATTATTTTTTTACGTTTTCCTCAAGCAGTATTAAAACTTACTGTGATCTGCTACATCAAAAGTTAATTGTTAAAATGTCCATCATGATATAAGTAATGATTAAGGTATTTTTTCCCCAGTGGTTAGAAAGTAAATGAAAAAATCGGTGACCTGCAAGTGGTTTTCTTCTTGTTAATGAAACACAACACTATGCCATAGCAGACATCAACCACATTAACTGTTAGTGCTGTCCAACACAACATTCACTGAACTTGTGCATGGCAAATAGTTTTTGACTTTTATTGGAGAAGAAAATGTTTTATTCAGAGTAATTGACTTGATTCCAATCATGTATTGAAGGAAAGGTTTATTATCTTTAAACTGCACTGCTATAATTTAATCTTGCTCATGCGGGGTAAAACAGTCATGTATTGATTTTTTTTTTAAGAGAGGTTGGAGGTTGTAATCCAGACATCTTGAATGTGAATGGTTTGCTTTCATGTGTTAAAGATATTGAGCAAATGTGGAGTTGTTATGTAAATATGTAATGAAATGCTTTGATTATTGTTCTACCGGGGACAATCTTTTTTTTTATTTGTAAGAAACTATCAAAACATTATACTTTTTAGTATTAAATAAGTAAATCAAGGTAAAAAAGTACTTTTGTACCCTTCAAGGAGGAGGATACAGTTCTTCAAATATTTGTGAATTCTTTATAAATCATGGCCCCCATAACGAGTCATGAAAACAACACTGAACTAAATAGCTCTTTTACTTTAGGAGCTGTTGTGACTTTTTCAAATAAACCTTTCAAAAGTCTTTCAAAAAGACTTTTTCAATAAATGTTATATTAAATGAGGTTCTGAAAAAATGCTAGAGTACTTTGAAATATACATTTCTGTCTAAAGCTGGATTATAAAGAAACATTCACATGATTCTAATATTTCTGAAGGATTTTTACGTTAGCATGATACTGGCATTGCACCTCTGAACACCTGAACAAAATATAAATTCTGAGGACTCAATAATTGTAGTTAATCCTCCTGTCTGGTCTGAAATTGGTAATGGCCTCTCTCAAGAAGATTTTATTTATTGGAGTAATTCTGGTGATTTCAGCTTGACTGATCATGTGAGAACAACTGATATGAGGGAACCCTCCAAGCAGAGAGCATTGAATTTGTATTACTCAGCTGAGGAGGGATACATCCTGACTTGATTTTCTCTTTCTTTTGTAGACTGCCAATGGGAACGTGGAAGCGAAAGTGGTGTGTTTTTACAGGCGAAGAGATATTTCTAACAGCCTTATAATGCTTGCAGATAAGCATGCTAGTAAGTAGATGGTGTAGGGCATTTTTCCTTACTAACACAGCCACCTCAATTTCTGCAACTGCTTAAAATTGCAGGGTTTTTTTTTGGCATGTGAAATATATACTTATGTTAGGCATTTATTAATAACCAGTTAATTGCTTAGTATTATCTAATACTCTCCTGCTCCTATTAGTTGCTTCTGGGAATTAAGTTTAGCTGTATCCATGTGGTTGAGACTGTGCATCTGGAAAAAAAAAAAAAGAATGTATCTTTTAGTCTAGAAGATACAGCTGCATTTCTTTTTTTTATGTCAACAGTAATTCTTGGTTGTAAGTTAATTTAAGCTTAAGAGCACTTGTGATTATTTGATGTGACTTTTTTGAGTTAGGCATAAGCATGTACTACTTAATGTAAAGAATGAAATGTATCATTGGCAATTGAAAATTACTGGACATTGTAAAAGAGCTGTTATGTGCATTTATGCTAAATGTAAATATTAGTCAAAAAATAGGGGGGTTGGCTTTTATTTTTAATTTTTTTTTAAAATAAAAACAAGTGGTAATAGGTGAAAAAAGCCACATTTTTCAACACAAACATAAACTTTTTTTGTATCTGCCATTTGGTATACAAGTGAAATAGCATAATGTTCCATAACTTTTTGATGAAAAATAAAATCTGAAGAGAAAAAAATGCAATTCTTAAAATGTAATTCAGTACCTAAAAGTCTGAGATGAAAACAGTAATTTGCAAAATATTCCAGTCATATTTGTAAATAACTGAAATGTGAAGTGTGTCAACATCCCTTAAATTTCTTGCCACATGCTATTAAATACCATTTTGATTGTGTATGATGCTTGAGTTTTCAAAATGAATCTGTGAATAAGATGTGTAGGGGTTATAAATCTCTAATTTATTGGGATGAATCTCTTGAAAGGCATTAGATAATGACAACCTTTTTATGTAGATATATGATGGTGCAATTAGGTGTTTAAAAATACCCTGCAATTGGTTTAATGTCCAACTCTGGTAATTTTGCTCATCCAGGTATGGTGAATGAAGAGAAATTGCCAACCTTTGGCTTTTGTTTTATTCTTTTATTGGTCTTAGAGAAGTGGGGATGATGTGAGTATATAATATAAAGTACTGGCTTGGTTTTTATAGGAAGACAATACATCTTGCTTATGTACTAAGGAAATGATTTAGTGTTTTCTTATATAGTTGAGTACACTCTATAGTTGCCTGTGACCTATTTATGATCATCAGCCTCCACAATCATTAGTCTTTTTAGTTCTTTCAGCTGAAATGTATAGAAACATAGAAATTTAGGTGAGCTTCATGAAACTTTCTAACACTTTTTTTTGTTTTTCTTTTCTAATGGAGGGGGCAAGAAAGTAGGAAAATTATAACAACTTTTCTGGAAGCACTTTTTTTTAAAAGAATTGATTTTTAAAACATGAAGTTTGTAAATTTTTTTTTAGTTGGCTTATTTTGTAGAAAAGGGTATGTTAGTCCTGTGGATATCATTGAACCTGGAAAAGTAAGATTTTTCTATTTCCTTTGTGAGTTTTAGATTGCCATTTTGTCAGCACTTCGAAAGAAAGGATTTGTTGATGGTCGGTTGCTCTTCTCCTGTAGCATGCTAGGGGTTTGTTGGTGTCACTAGAAGTGCCGTGGAGTCTTCCATGGTGTTTTCTCATTTGGGATTCTCTTGTGGTTTTGTAGTGACAAAACAGAAATGTGATTTCCAGCTGGTTCAACAAACATCTTTAGAATGCCTGTGTCTCACAGGTTGGGAGCCCTCTAACCCAGCGCTCTTGTGAATTATGTTTCTCTATGAACATTTTCTCTGGACACAATGTCTCTGTTCTGACCAATCTGTAGTGCCAAGTTCTCTTGGGAGATGTTTGTTACAGTTACAGGGGACAGCACACAGCGAAGGATTGCTTGCCTACAGCTTCCTATAGCTCACAGAGCAGATGTAGTTAAATGTCAGTTCAATTTAAAGGCTTTCATTCTGGAATAACACAGTGTTCTGTTTAAAAATATGGTGTGTGTAAACAAAATATTTGTATATTTATGAATGGAATGTTTTGGAAATGTTTCATATAGCTAAACATGTTGATGCGTCAACACTTCTACCTGGTTTGGTATAAAATAATGTTAAAAGATACAAGTCTCTTAAGGAATGGTAACTCCAGTTCAGCCACTGATTTCTGCTCTGTGCCTTTTGGAGAAGTCTTTCAAGTATAACATCTGCTTTATTTTTTCAAATGATATTTTCTATTGCTAGCATTTTTTTGTTATTTTTGATTGAGAAAAACTGGTCTGAGTTATGCATTTGTCAAGATTTTGGCAGGTGGGGGTTGGGGTTTTTCTGACTGACACATCAATTTCTGAAGGCTACATTTTGAGATGTAGACATGGTCCCATTTACTAAAAGAAGAAAAAAGCTTAGTAAGAAAATATTTTGAAACTTTAAAAAGAAACTTTTAGTAACTTGAGAAAGTTTCTGAATTATTCTAAAGAACCTTTGGGAAACATGGAATAAAGTTGATCTGTGACTTTATCACTGGTAAGGAGTTAGTATATTGTTTTCCTAGAGTGTTTTTTTTTTTTTAAATTTGGTTTGGTTTTTTGTTTGCTTGGGTTTTTTTGTTGTTTGTTTGGGTTTTAAAATTTGGTTGAGAATTTTTCGTTTGTTTGCTTTTAAGTCGTCTTCCAAAATGTTTCAAGATATTGTAACAAATTGAGGGGGGAAATAAAATTTTCCTTAGGCCATTCTAAAATACTCAGGTACAGAGTAGTTCCCTTGTTTTCAAAGAATGTCACTAATCTGTGAGGAAATTGTGTTACCTTATTTCATTCCCTGGTGTTTCAAGTGGAATTTAATTCAGGAAATTTTTATTTGTCTGCCAGCATCATGTATGGCATCAGCTTAGGTCTGGGAATAGTTCTAGAAGCTGACTGTAGCCACTTAAATCCAGGGATTTGGAATGTTTTATGGGCACTTGAGGATTTTATGTTTTTTCACTGTCGATTTATGTTACTATTAAGTAGAGTTAATAGTAGGGTTGGCTTGAAACACAAACCAAAATACTGTCCAGGATCATCATCTTGGTCCTGTGCAGCCTCCTGAGCTTAGTAAGAGAGCTATTTTGGGGTGTTAACACTCACCAGGTTGCTGTTGTTGGGGTGTTAACTCACTTAGGTTGTCGTCATCACCACAGGGTCACTGGGAGGGGGCTCTTCCTTTCTTGGCATGAAACAATTGACCAGCAGCAGAGTAAGGCCTACTGTGAAGGGACTAGAAGGGAGATGAGTAAAGGATAGCAGGCAGTACAAGAGAGAGATATTGCAACAGATATCCGAGTGCGTAAGCGAGTGAACTTGGAAAGGTGGGACAGAAACACTCAGCTCATTAAAATGGGTGAAGCAAACATAAAAAAGGGTGGCATAGAGATGTTTCCTAACTAAATGGTGTGATTGAGAAATTGCCAGCTTGTAGCTGAATCTATAAAATGTAGATGATTCTTTATCTTCAGTAGAATTAATGTAAGTATTTTAGGGCAAGGTTTTAATAGCTGTGGAGAGGAGGCTGTGTCAGCTTTGTACCAGCACTGGTTTTGGGTTACAGCGAAGGGCTCAAGTTCTTATTTCCTTCTTTTGCAATAGAATGCAAAGAATCATGGAGTATCTTGTATTACAAGGGACACATGAAGATAACTGGGTCCAGCTCCTGGCCCTGCACAGGGACCATTCCAAGAACCATACCATATTTGAAGTTTATTCACTATTACTTTCAATTGAAGCTGAGTGGGGTGCCATGAGCTAAGTGCATGATGCCATTTTTTGCAGTTCTTTGCACTTTAAGTTCTTTATCTGATCATGTGTTATCATGTAATACTATGTCTGAAGTCATTCTCTTATTACAACTCCTCAGCCAGCTTTTGTCTAGTCAACCATCTGGTGAGGATATAACAAAAAAATTGCTGTAGTTGGAGTCCTTCATCTTCTGATTTATTAAAGAAGGTTTGTTTCATTTAGGTGTGCTAAGATGCTGACTAAATGCCAAGAATATTTCTGGGCCTGTGATAAAGCCCATGCAGAATGAATTTTTTCTCATTAACAGAATTGATATTCTTTGTGAATGAGACAGTACTCAATTAAAAAAAAAGTCAGAGATATTTGTTTCATTGACTGAGATGAAAGGTAAAATGAAATTTTTCTAGATTACAGAAGCTGACAAAAAATCATATTCAGTCTTTCTTTTTAGACATCACTTACTGGCTTTACTTCTTGTTGCACATTTTTAAAACTTTTATTATTTTGCTCTTGATCAGTCATGTTTCATGTCACATTGCTTTGTAAAATGGTGTTTCTGCTACAGAATTTTTGTATATGATAGATATCTGTGAGGAGAAGAGTCCTGCTAGGGATTCCTGGTTAGAGAATCATTAGGGTTGGAAAAGACCTCCAAGATCCAGTCTTTAACTGAGCACTGCCATGCCCACTGAACTTTATCATCAGATGTTGGAGTCTGTACTCAGTTCTTACCTTCCTATGAATTTGATGTGTTGCAATCAGAAATAAATCCAGTATTTTCTCTGTACTTCAGTTTTTTTGCCTGTAAAGCAGTGCTCCTATTAGAAGTTCTTATTAAAGTTAGTGAAAAATATATAATATGCCAATATGTTTTTATAGTTGCCATTAAAAGATCTCAAAGTGCCTTACAAACACTCGTAGTTCATTTTCTATACAATATCAAGAATGTTCCAGCATTGCTGAAAATGGCTTGATCTTGCAGAGCAGTTTAGCTGCTGCTGAGCCTTCTTAATTTCACTTAAATGTGCTTTGTATTTGAGGGGAGGAATATTTTGCATATTGTCTGTGTTAACTGCCAATACTCCAGATGCATCTGAGAGAATGAAGCTGTTAATATTCCATGTGATTTTTGAGAAACATTTTATTTCAGTAGAGCAGCAGGCTAGCAGATATCATGTAAGAAAATGAGCTTAACTTGAGCAGTAGTGTTTAACAGATTACTCATTGGTGTTCCCAAAGATACACGAAGCTGAAATGTGAATTTCTTTTTGTGTGTCATCAGGTTTTTCAACATATGGTTGCTGTTGCATAGTGGTGTTCTTAATACTCAACTCCAGGAAAAACACAAGAATTTTTCCTGCCCTCTACAACAATAAAAAAAAAATACAATTTAGAAAGTAGTATGAAAAAAGTTATGGGTGTGGAGACCCTTGGGGTTGAGGAAAGGGCTCTAGAGTAAAATGTCTAAAACACCTTGTGTTCTTCAGTGTTCTGTTATCTCAGTCACATATTTGACTCAGGAGAATTAAAAGCATTTATAAAGTACTGTAGCTAGACTATTTTTGTCCAGCCAGATTGTAACACAATCAGAAATTTGGGTGGATTTTTTTTTCTTTGGTTCTGGTTCTTTTTTATCATAGTAGTGCTTGTACATCAAATTAAACAGGTTTTTATAAAGGATACAATGTTTTTTAACGACAGTCCCTTTTCTGAAAAATCAATTTAAGATGACTTTTTCTGTTACCTAATTCAAGTCACATAATGTCTTAGAATAAAAAGTATGTTTTGATTGGAGATTTTATTTGAAATCTTAAATTGTCTTTTTGTTTTTTGGTTTCACTACTTCCCTTGATACCTGTTGTCTTTGCTGCCTATGTTCAGTTAGAAGTACCCTTGGTGAAATGAACCCAAGAGACAAATATTAATTCTTCTACTGCATACAATCAATTTTCTCTGTCTTAACAATTTTAAATGTTGAAATAATTCATAGTTTCTCTTAAAAAAATCCAAACAAGAAAAAAACAAATCCATGGTGAATACTTTTTTGCTCTTGCTTATGGTCATGTTGGTGAAAAAACAAAACAAAACAAAATAAGTAACACTTCCCTGGAATGTTGTGGTTTTTGGAAAGTTTTCTGTTAGGTTACAGTTGATTTTTTTCAATTGCTCTTGGTGAGAAAACCTCTCTTGCTTGCTGTTAAGAGATCTGTTGATATCACCCTGTGATGAAAGACACCATTTTTTCCATTGGATAGGAGAAAAAGGAGCTAAGGCCTGGAAAGGCAGAGCTGGAAGTGAAAGGTGGGAGAGTCTCTTGAATTTATATAAGGAAGAAGGCTTGGCTGCTAGATATGCCTGAGGAGTGGGTGAGCAGACTTGTGTAACTGGTTCAGTGAGATACTGCCGTGTTAAGCTCAAGGCTTCTGTAAATATAAACTAGAGTTTTGTTTGCAGCTCAGTGTCCCTGGCTCTGGCATCTCTGTTCACACACACACACCCCCCCAAGAATTAGAAGAAAATTAGTTTTGATCTCACATAGTTGCCCTCTTGTCTTTGAGGACAAGGCATTTTTCAGAAGTCCCTGTCTGTGAGCAGCTCATCAGAAGGCTCTTGGGTTGGTGAATGGAGACAAAACCAAAGATAGTAAGCCAGGACATTTGGGTGTATCGGTTCCAAAGTTGCTTTTGTTGGAATTTTACATGTTAATATTATTTACAGTCATCTGATAGAGACATGTAAACAAAGCAGTAGCAAATTCAGTTATGTTGTGTTGCTTCTTGAAATCCTGAAGTCTGTGATGTGGGAGAGACATGCCCTAGGAGGACCAGTTAAGGATGATACAGACAACAAATTCTTTAATCAGTGGCAGAGTAGCTTTTATGCTGAGGCACTTATATTAGTCTAACTATCATTTTCACTGAAAATGAGCTGGGGTGTTTTGTGAGGAAGACATGATCTCTTTGATCTCCTGAGACAAGGGAACATCAAGTTTTCCTTCATTTACCTAAGAGAATGCGATCAGTTGTAATTTATTTGGAAAGAGGAGAGAGATTTCAGAACTTGCTGAAATACAGCAAGCCCTGTTGAAAACTACTTCCTTGTCACCAAGGAAAAACTTGTCTCAAGGCTCCCAATTATTCTTTTCAAGGGTGCTTTGGGTAGTGTCATAAATTGTGTTTTCGTCATTTGATTTTTGTTCAAGAACTTGTGAATGTTTTCTCTCCTCAACAGGGAAAGCAATAAAGAACCAGTAATGAGGAGTGTTTTGCTTCTGACAATATCTGAGTATTCTTTTTGTGACTGACATTTAGAATTAGTAGTTATATTGTCTCATTAACAAGTTTACTGTCAGCCCCCAGTATCTTGTAGATTTATTAACTTCTGTGTCTGTTTAGGCTCCTCCTTTGGTGCAGAATGGCTTGTTAGATTGTGAATGTTAATGATCTTCTCCTAATGGATGAATGGATTTACAACTAAGTTCATAATTTTAATTCTTAGCTCTTATGGAAAACTTGCCTAACACGTTTTTTTTCACCTGTGTAAGTATGATCTGTATTTGGATCATGCATGGCTTCTTTGCATATAACAAAATTACCCATTCTGTGCAATTTGTACAACTACACCTGAATTTTTGCATGGACTGAATTTTTGCTAGCTAGTAACTGCTAGCTTCATCTTTAGACCTTCAAAGTATAAACTTATAATTTTGGGCAAGTGTGTGTGTAGGTTAATTTTCTTTCAAATTCAACAATCTTGTTTTCTGAACACAGAATTTAAAAGGCTTGAATACATTGTTGCCAATTTCTCTGAATGTAAAAACAAACCAAACCTAAAATCTGGATTAATTCTGTGAATTTGCAGTGAAGAGTTGAAAGCTGTAAAATATCATGTTCATGTTTATGCTTAAAACTGTTTATAAGATATATGAAGCTCAGTTTTTATTTTTATTACTTAAATACCAGAAGTATTTATTTAGTAAGTTTCCTTGGTAAAGAACTCAGTGGGGTACAAAAGGTGTCACTTTTTTGAGCTCTACTCCCAAAATAAATTTTTCATATTTGAGTCTTTAGAAGGAGAGAGTATTCACAGAAAATTGCCAAAGCATTGTCCATTCCCCTATTTCCCTGTGTTCCTTAGGACTCATTTCCTCATGGTGTAGTTTAAATACACATGCTGTTGTTACTGTACTTGTTCAGGGTTTCTTTTGATTTGTGGAAAACATGTGACTGTTTTCTCTCAGATGCTTTCCTGCCTCTTTCACGTTTCTTAATTGTGCATGGAAGTTTTCTTGGTCACCTTAAAATACTTGTAGTATTTAAATTGATATTATTGATCATAACTTTTTTTCTCATGAAGATAAGTAGATTTTCATAATCTCAAATGGTTCTACTTCTTTTTGTTTTCCCTTGGCTCCTAATTTTAAGTGACTTTTCCCATTTTCTTCCCAGTGCACCCACACTGTACCAAAGCACCTGAGGCATAAATTTTAGACTACAAAAATATTGCTAGGTTATCTCTATCTGTAAAGCTCCAATAAGAGATGCATTTTACATCTTCAAAGAGTTCTCTGATAGTCTAATTGAATCAGCAGTTTATATAATTTATAAATTTGAATGATGTAAACTCACTATTAATATAGAAGGACTTTCCCATCATGCAGTGGCAATTAAATGTGGGATTTGGGAATCTGGTCTGATGATTTAAAGGCTTACCAGCAGTAATTCTTGAATGTCTGTATTCTGCAATAGTTACCTTTGGTAATACTCATGCATGCCTGTAACTGCACACATGCTGGTGGAGGTGGAGCTTTTTAGCTTGGGCAAGGCTCTGTGTGAGAGTGAGTGTAGTGCTTCCTACCCAAGCTGATTAATGCAGTGCTCTGTGTGTTTATATATATATATCTAGTGTGAGGTGTTATGGACTAGGTAGAAGTAGCAGATAAGACAAATGTATGAGGTAGCCATATGATTTGTCTGTAAACTCTCTTTCTGTTAAAGGTAGTATGCACAAGTAACCGGACTCAAAGTTAGCAAATATATTGAGTTTGTCATGCCCCAAACCACATGGAGTGGGTGGCTGGAGTAGCTGTGCTATTTTGCAGTGCAGTTTGTCTGTTTGATCAATATTTTGGTTTTTACCTCAGCTACTGTTTGTAACCCTCTCTGATCAAGTGAAGATTTGTAGTGTGAATCTGCTTTGCTTCTGGCTATATATGCAGCAAATGATTCTGTGATCCTTGCAGAGGGATTGTTTTGTACTGATGTAGAATACATCACTCCCATGAGCAAAAAAAGTTTGAATGGTAAAAAGCGCATTTTTTTTTTCCAGTAAAAGCCTCTTCTACATTATCAAATTCCTAAAAGACTTCAGGAAGCTAGGTAGTTCATTTTGACTGTCACCAACTGCCTGAATCCAAAACTTGTATGAGGATTTATCACAGTACATAAGATGTCTGTGCAGGTTGCAGAGTTGCTGGGCTATGCATAGAGCACTATATATGCATATATCCAGGGGTTATGTGAGTACATGTGCCTTTTCTACTTGTACAACAGGTTAAACATCTATCCAAAACTAGCACAACTAACTTAGCTATCTTCCCATTTTTGGTATGCTGAATGATAGATTTAATTTTTAATTTGTTTTTGTGTAGGATTGTGACAGTGAGATGCAATGATGAAGGGAGTCATGTTTCAGTTTCCTGTATTAAAAGTGCAGCCTTGTTTTGGCTTAAACCAGAGTAGAAATAGCGTTGGCAGAGTCAGTGACCTGTAACCTAGACCCTACAGGGTACTGTGGCCCGTTGCTGTGTGGCATTTCCTTTAGGCAGATCCTTTGACTGATGCTGCTGTCAGGAGTGAAATCCTGATGCAGTTATTCTCAGTAGGCCCTCAAGAGGCCAAGGACTCGGGTGCCAAATATTATACAGGAAAAAAGGCTTTGATATATGGACAGCTTTTATATTTACATTGGCCTTCAAATGGGGGCTAGCTTCATCTGCCTTCATAATGCTCTCCCCTTTCTTTTAATTTTTAATTTTTGTTTTTAATAAGAGGAAAAAAAGCCAGAAACAGAATACTGAAGATTTACCATGTATGCAATGAATAAGTGAAGATTTTTGATATTTTACTTGCTGCAACAAAAATGGTATTTGGACATGTTGTCTACAAAGCAGAGTACTGAGAGTAGAAGAAAAACTTTGTTGGTTTACTTGGGAATGACATATGTATTAAAATTTGAATAACTAATGCAAGGTGATGTTATTTCTACGCAGTTTTTTGTTTTGTTTTGTTTTTCCTCCTGGCTTCAGAATGAATAAATTAAAAGGCTTTAATAATTTAAAGTAATACATGTATTCATGTCTCTTTACACTTTTCTCAGCTCATATGTATACTTCCTGTAAATTATGATCTCATTATCTCTGTACAGGCATTAAGGAAATAATGTATCCTGGAAGGTAAATCTCTAACATAGTTGATGGAAAAAAGATGGAAAAAAAAAATCCTTTAAGCCTTACACAGACTATCAGAGTGAATGAACTCTTCTTCCTGGTTTTCTTGTCAGGTCTATAGACAGAAAAGCTTTCTTACCATGTTGGCATGGAGCAGACATTCTCTTAGATCGTATTCTTCTCATTTCCTAATTCCACACCTAAGGCCTTAATGTGTCTTGATTGAGTTTACCCAAGAACAGGATATACAAATCCTTTTATTTTCTTTCTCTTTTCCCCCCTTTTCTTTCTTGTTATTTTCTCCCTACTTCTTCTTTCTTTCCTGCAAAAAAAAATCCAACAAAATTCAGCCCTTCTGTAAGGAAATGCTGTAGAAGATAAATAATTTGTGTTTTATAAGCAGAATCATATGCCATTCTGAGTAGGGGTAGGAGAGTGCTTGTACAATCTGTGCCTTTTCATCTCTGCCAACAAATTTTGAAAAGTTGTTTATCAGCTTTTGAGGATGTGAACTGAATGTTAGAAAAGCAGTTTAGGTCTCTGAAACTCTGTGGTTATTGTCACAGAGTGCATGAAAATGTCAGTGTATATCTTAAACATGGACTTTGAATTCTTACAGAAAACATAAGAGCACATTTTTTGTGTGCTTAGTTCTTCTCATGATGCATTTTCTTAAGGAGAGACAACCAACCATGCAGCTTGTTAACCAACTAGATCAAACAGACCTGTTGCCTATGCTAAAGGAAAGACAATCTTGTTTAAAACAAGATATGAGCAGGAGCTTCACAGAAAAATGGTGAAGATCTTAGTGAAGGGAAAAATTATTAATAGCCTCTGTGTCAGGAAAGTTGAGTTTACAAATCTCCCTTTTATTAAAATCAGGTGTAATAACTATTCATGCAGGTTACATGGCAGTGTTGCAGGTAGCCTTTTTATTTATGAGCCAGATGATGGATTTCAAAATTATTTCTTGGGTGCTGTCAGATTAACCGTGTGCACTTTTGCTCATGGTGGTCTGCCAACCTGGGTTTGAGGGTAGAACTAAAATTTCCTTTCTTTTCCACATAGCTCTAAACATATGTACACTTTGGAAAAACCACTAATTGACTTCTGATTCAGCTGATGAGCTGGATGTAACCAGTAATTGGATGTTCATCATGTTGCAAATAGCAGTGTCCATGGCACAGTTTTGACTCTGCTCCTTGCTGCTCCTAATGAGCTGCTCAAAGAAACACCTCCCAGGACTGATGCTTCTCACATCCTACAGCAGCTTGGTGCAGTTGATGCAGATGTACACATGACCAAACACAACCTGAGCCCTGTAACAGGATATTTTTCTCATTTGGGAGAATTTGCATTTGAATAGGTGATACAGAAATCAGGTAAAAGGGGAAACATCTAGTTGAGGTTTATGATATATAAACCAGATTTTTCACCATTGCCTGCATGTTACTGTTCTCATGCTTCTGTGGGACCCTTCTGTTCTGTAGTGTTGTTACAAACTAGTTTGCAGTGCTGAAAAATGGTTAAAGAACTATTGTGCTTGCTTTTGCATTTATTCATGTTATATTTAATTTATTAGGATCTATTTATTAATGTAGCACATCATGATTCATAGTACTTAGGGAGGTAATCCTTCCTTGCTTTCCACCCACAAGCTCCTAGCTCTCAAAAATCTCCAGAACCAGCTATCAAATAACCCCCACCCATCAAGTTTGGGAAGGTGAACTTTTCTGCTAATGAAAGGTGTGATGGTTTCCATAAAATATTTTCTTGGCAGGCCCCTGATAAATGTGATATTACTTACTTGCTTATGACTGACTATTGTCCTGGAAATTATTGTAACATGCTACTTGGAAGTACCCAAAAAACCATTTTGCATTCTTTTGGAAATAATTTTTATTATTGGGCAGTGGATGTGGCATATTAACTCTTAATGGCTACACAGTAGTTATTTCTTTGTTTTGTGACCTTCTTTAGGAAAAATAATGATGAGGTAGTGTGGGAGGATCACCTGGATAATTGTGTAGGAAAACTGCATAATCCCTTAGAGGCCACATGTATATCCATGCTATCCAGCAGGAATTAAAAGTAGATCTGTTCCCTGTAAACACAAGTGATCACTTCTTTTTTTCCTACCTGCAAAATTGTTCAGATTCATGCTTTAGATAGCAATATGCTATTTACATGACTTATAATACATACAAACTGTTCTTTGGATTTCTTATCCTATCTGAAAGTAACAGCAAATATCAAATTGATGTTAGACATTCTAAGTCATCTGAACATTGCAGCAGACATGGTATAACTAAAGCTAATTAATTCAGCTTTGGGAAACGCTTTCTCAATCAAATTGAAAGTGTAACCATGCATAGTCTAGCTCACAAAGTTGATTAAATGGCCTTACTATAGCTTTAGGGGATTAAATATCACAACTAAGTTAGTACAATGAAACGTGGCAAGAAGCTTCATGCAGATGAGCAAATTAGCCAACTGCTAACCTAAGAGAGCTCTTCATTCACAGTCTGAATAAAGCTGTTCAGATGGTTAGACTTACTGTTTTTCTTTTGAATTTTGGCAGTAATTAGATTTACTCTCTCTCCCCCAAAATCTATATTTATAATTGTTACTGCTGTAGCATCTAACTACCAAATGTGCATTTGAAGTTTCTGCTACAACCATCTAAGCTTAAAGAGACTTATGCAGAGCCACCTTTCCTTTGATGTCTGGTAAACTTGCTGCTCTTCAGCATTCCCAGCTTTTTATCTGTAGGTTTGAAAATATGTTGTTGATACCTGAAATGTACATATTTTTTTGGCTGAGTGTCGAAGAAAAACGTATACAGGAAAGGAAGAAAGTTTGTAAAGTTTTCTAAAAGTGAGACTTTCTTTGAATATGAAATTCTGATCTCATACTGATCTAATGCAACTTTAAAAGTATTTTAATAAACAGTGAAATGGCTGTAACTCCACAAAAGTTGTTGGTGATTTGAATGCTTGCATGAGCTGGATGCAGCTAAGCTGACGTATGGTTTGAAGCAATTAAGGTAGTAGGAAGTTAATGCACTCTAGCCTTGGGTACTCTGCTGTTTTCATCTAGCATTGGTCTGTGCCACTGTTGAAAGGAGTCTTGTGTTTTCCCATTATGTCTTCCCAGCCCCCTAGTTCTGCTTTTTTCTCTTTCTCTTTTTTCTTTTTTTTTTTTCCTTTGTAGTAGGCCAAGCAACTGGAGTTGACCTGAGGTAAATAAAAAACTTATTGCATGGTTTGAGTCAGAGGGTGGTTAAGTGTCCACACTGTGTGTGGAGTCTCATGGGAATCTCCATGGGGACCAACCAGTCTTTAGCAGTGACTGGAGCAGGCAATGTGCTGCACTCATCATGTTTGTAGGTGACACAAGAATGAAGGGGGTGACCAGGTGAGGGCTTGAGGGAAGAGCTGGTATGCAGGAATTCCTAGAAAGCTGGAGGAATGCTATGTCAAGAATATGAAGATGTTCAGTAGGGACAAATGCATCTAGTAAGGAAGAGCTCCTGGCAGGAGCATAAGCTGAGAACAGGGGGGCTTGTGGGAGCAGCTCTGCAAGAAAGGACCTGAGGCTGCCTGCAGACAACTCCCTGACAAGGAAAGGAATTGGTCAAGAGCATCCTGGGCTGTATCACCAGGCACACAGCCAGTAGATCAAGGCAGGAGATTATCCTCCCTGATTATTCAACACCCATTGCATTACATCAAATTATATTGCATCCAGTTTTAGGTGCCTGATAAAAGGGAAGTTGCTGATAAATTGGAATGCATTCAGCAAAAACCATCTTGTCCTTCTAGGAGAGTCATCTGGAATTGGCCTTTGCCAGTTTGGAGAAGAGGTGGACTCCCAGTGCCTATGGGGGTGATAGACCAGAAGATGAACTCTCGGCAGTGACTAAATGGAAATGGGAGTGATTCAGATTAAATACATGTAGAAGCTTTTCTCCATTGCTGGGGAATGGAGAGCTTATGCATTCTTTTGTTTTCAGAGATTTTCAGTTACTGAGTACCAGGGACTGATCTCACAGCTGAGCCTATTTTGAAGTATAGTTTTTGCAAGGGATCTCCTGAGACCTCTTCCAGGCTGAATTACTCTGTTTCCGTGATTTTTGGTTGAATTTCCTGATTCCAACTCTATCTGGAAAGAATGCTGTCAGCATTTTGGTGGCAATAGAGGGAGAACTTTCTCCTTTCTTTTAATACTGAAGATTTACTTCTCCTCCCTGAAGATGTCTTCAGTGTTTAAACTAATCTCTCTTACTCTTTGCAGTACACAAGGGGAGCACATGGGGGGGTTATTTTGATTTAGTTAAGGGAGAGTTGTATGTCCAAGTAACTGACCTCATTTTGCTAGCTGATGGTTAACTATACAGTTGTTGGAGCTGCATTTAAACCTTTAAATGTCTCTCAGGACTTTAAGAAAGTTATTTTAGAGGAATTTTGTATTAAAGAGGAGTAGTGTGTTTCTAGAGACTTGCCCTCAGTTTATTTTCATTTTAGTTGCAGAAACAAGCAATTTTTCCTCATTGCAAGTTGACTCATCACATAACTATAAACAGAGATACTGTATACAAAGTTTAGGTGGCATGAACACTTTTCTATTCTTCGCAGGCTCTCTTAACACCACCATTTTCTAACAGAAAATCCCACCAATTAAATGGAAAAGGAAAAAAAGGGTGTTCATCCTGTTTAAAAGTGGTAATGCATGTGTAAAATGAGTGAGGGTTACAGTTTCTTTCTGGTATCCATTGCTTAACTGAGTCCGTTGAGTCTCATTTATATCAGGTGGGAAAGTTGCACTGCTGTCGCTGAAAGATCATCACCAGATCACTCTGATTTTAAGGATTACAGTAATTATTTACCACTGATGATTAGAAAGCCCACATATGATAAATAGACCACAAATTTTAAAAGTTCACTGGAGATGCCTGCTTTTGCTCACTAGGATTTTTCCTTTAAATAATGAAATATTTCTTGTAAACTGGAAGAAGGGCCACAAAACAACATTATCTTATATTTGGCCCAAGGCCTAAAGGGAAGTGTGTAATTTTCAAAACGTGATTGTATGTAGGTATGAAGTATTTATCTTTGGAGTCATACCTAAGAGTTTAAATTATATTTAACTGAGCAATTTTAAATTGATTTTTTTTTCTGTCTCTCTAATTATGGAACAATGAGGTCTGTGTATGCCATCACCATATTGCTGCATAAAAATATTTGCTCACTCTGAGCCATTGCTTTTCTTCCCTTCCTGAGTGCTGAAATGTGCTTAGCTTGGTGCTACTTTATAATTTCCTGTAGGTACCTTCTGTTTCACTCCTTTTGGTAGAAATAATATCTCCTAGGATGGCAAATGAAATTCACATGTGCTGTAAATCAAGTCAAAGATCAAGTGAAGAGATCTCTAAAAGTTCTGCAAGGTTGTTACCACTTTACTTCTAATGGGTATTAAGGCTTGATAATTGCAAAAACCTGCTTCAAAAGCAGCTCTCTGGAGGGTTCTTCAGATGCAGAATTCTTTGTGTTGCCAGCGAGCAAGCTTAGAGTCCTTCCTTTTTTATGCTATCCAGTTTCCTTTCCTGCTACAGGTTTGTATGATGCTGGGACAAATTATTACTTGTTTTACTAAATCCTACTCTTAACATTGGTTTTATGTTTTAGTGCTAAAGCAGGAAATGGTAACATTTTCCCAATGGTAAATTGTGTTGACTGGATGGAACTGTTCTGTGTCTGGCCATGGTTTGTTCTGCTTATTACCCAGCTTGTCAGACCATCCTGTGTAAAACATCTGTTTTACTTCTAAAAAATACAACAGAAAAATTTACATTGTTTCATGTTTGGGTTCAGAGTGTTTTAAGAGATGGGTCTAAGAGACATTTGGTTTCAGCTTCAGGCTCTTGGATCAATGTTTTCATGTCTTATGTTAGATAAGTGAAATAAATTTGTTTAAAGGTGTTGGGTTTTCTTCTTAATTTTTTTAATTCAAGTTCTTACTTGAGGAAGATATTGAGATGAGCATAATTGTCTAAAGCTATTTTTAAACTCTGGAATATCATCTCTGGCTTTCTGCAACAATTTTAAAATGGCCCATATTGTCCTGTGTTTAGTGCTTTATCTGCAGTCAGATGTTTTTGATATGTTGACCAAACTTGTGTTTGGATGCCACATTACTTAGGAAAAAAGCCCCAAACCCAAGGTAACTAGAAGAAATAATAATGCTCAGACCTGACAACCAAAATGTAGCTTGTAATGGTCACTTACTGCAATAAACAGTTGTAGAAATTAATTGCTGGAAACAATGGTGTGGTATAACCCCAACTAGCAACAAAACACCGCACAGCTATTGGCTCACCACCCCATGTGGGATGGGGGAGAGAATTGGAATTAACAAACAAAGCAAACCAAGGAATTAATTCACTGCTTCCCATGGGAAGGCAGGTGTTCATCCATGCCTAGGACAGCCAGGGTCTGTTACGCACAACAGTGACTTGGGAAGACAAAACATGATCACTCCAAACGTCCCCACTTCCCTTTTCTGTCCCCCAGCTTTATGTGCTGATCATGATGCCGTGTGGTATCCCTTGGGTTAGTTGGGGTCAGCTGTCCTGGCTGTGTCCCCTCCCAGCTCCTTGGGACTCTCTGGCCTGCTCCTTGATGGGGTGAGGAGCAGAAATGGCCTTGGCTCTGGGTAAAATCTGCTCAGCAATAACAAAAACATGCCCGTGTTATCAACAAATCCAAAACACAGCCCTATACTAGCTGCTGTGAGGAAAATTACCCTATCCCAGCCAAAACCAGCAAAAACATAAACCATTTAACATGAATTTCTATTTTTTAATTAATTATTTGCCTAATTAAAAATGCTTCACCTTGGCATAGTTTTCTTTTAAGATTTATTTATTATCAGTGTTATAGATTCCAAAATAATTCTGAATTGAATTATAATGTGACTTGAACCTGTACACATGCCCTGTGAGGCTGTGGGTTGTCAGGTGAGATGGGTGAAATTCTTGTTTTCATTTTTGTTTTCTTGCTCTCTTTCTCCACAAAACATGCCAAAACAGGGAAGGGGATGGGGGTGTCTACAGCAAGATAGATTTAAAGTGGAATTGGGTTTGAAGAAGTTGGTTATATCAGGGTATGTTGTTATATCACTTTTGTGAAAAGAACTATTAGAGGTGGAATGAACTACACACGGGCATGATTAAAAAAAGTAGTAGTGTTGCATTTGGAGAGAACTGTGGTTGCTATGAGGATGCAGGCAGGCTTCAATTTGAAATAGTCTTTGTAGGTTGGTTGTAAAAATGGTTATTATTAGTAGAGCGGGTGAGGTCCTCTGTTGTAGGTAGTTACATGAAATACTATCTCATGCTGAGGTTCTGTTGTTGAGTTTCTGAGAAATATTTTGGAAGCTAAACTTGGTTTTGCAGATGATGAATGATTTACAGGTAGAAAGTTGCCAAATCTTAAAGAAGTTTTTAAAGGGTCTGTATTTTTGCATCCATTATCCAGAGAGACTTTTTGCCCTTTTTGGGAAGCTGGAGGAAGTACAGATTCAAGCTCTACATGTCCCAAAAATCCACTGGAAGTTCAGCCCTCAAGATCCCAGGGTAGCTCTTTTGGAGAGCCTGCCATTGTGTGACATGTTAGCAAGCACTGGGAACGTTGCCCTTCAATTCTATGTGTGACTCTTCCTAGTGTTTGCTTTTATTTCTTCCTGTCTTGCTTAAAATAGAAACAACTTTAAATCTTATTAGAATATGCAAATTCACTGCATTTGTTTTCAGTATGGAAGAAGGTTAACATAGTGGAAGACATTAGACTTCTTTACTTTTCTTAGTCTGATTTTGCAGTCTTGGACTTTAATTATCTTCAGTAAATTTCAGTTCATAGAAAGTGTGCTTTTCTCCAGTACTTCTGTAAAAGTTTTAGGAGTAGTAATATTGGCAAGAGAAAGTCAAATCCAAAACTGGTCAGCAAGCAAGAGAAAAAAACAGAGGAAACAAGATGAAAAAAGAATGAGTAATGTTGACAGGATTGTTCTTAAACTGTGTGAAAGACATCAATGCGTAGTACAGAGGAGAGGAGCATAATTTTTTAAAGGGTTTTAGAAGTGTATAATTCAAAATACTTAACATTCTGTCAAGTTACATAAACTGTAGTCTTGTTAAACTCCTCTTTTCTTTGAAATACTAAAGGAGGTTGCTAAGGGGTGGGGGGGATGTCAAATGAAATGGCTGCGATGATGTTATGCAACACAGTTAATTTCGACCTACGCTCTGCTTCTCTGCAGAAGAAGTTGAAGAAGAGTCTGAAACTACAATTGAGGTTGATTTGACTGATAAACAGAAACATCAGTTGAAGCACAGAGAGCTTTTCCTTTCTCGCCAGTATGAGTCCCTACCAGCAACGCACATCAGGTAAGAAGTAGTAAATACAATTTATCTGTGTGTTCAGCTGGGTGGATTGCCTGCCCATTGCCCATCTGCTGCACTGCTTCAGCCTTGCAAAAGGGTGTCAGTGATCTTAGCTGAGTTGGGCTAGGTTGTCCCACGAACTGCTTTGGAAGCCCCTTTGTTTTTCCTTCTGTTACTTGATGTTTGAGCCTTAGAAGGGACAAGAGTCCCAGAGCTCTAGCTTGCCAATTGATAGCATCAGTTGATAATTTGGTGGGAAGTCAGTCTCTCACTGCTTTGCAAGAGCTAATTTTTTTTAGTTATTCTGCTGGCCAAAGGAAGCTTGACTGTTTTGTCTGGCCTGGAAAACAGCAGATGGGTTTGGAAAGGAGGCAGTGACTCATTGGTCAGATCTGCAATTTAGGGCTGCATGCATGTAAAATTAAAATTACTCTAACTTCACTAAATGTGAAGAAGTCATGACTGAGTTTGGCTAAATGTTGTGGAAGCATTTTAAGTATTGTTTTAAATCACCTTTAATGCTCATGTAGGAAGAGGCTTGCTAAAGCTCAAAAAGTGTTTGTCAACTTCTTTCTGTAAGTGACGTAGGTGCTCATGTCATCTTCTATTTAAAAGTCCGAAAAACTTTTATTTTGTGTTGGAATGAGGGGTGATGAATCTGAAATGGAAAAGAAATAGCACAGTGACGGGGGGAGCTAATTTAGTGTGAAACAATACATTCTTACACTGCATTCTTAAGGAGTTTTCATTTTCTTATTACATCTAGCTGCCCCCAGCTATTTCAGACCATAAGTGTCTAGAAGTTGCCAAAAAAAGGTACATATTGTCCAACAGGAGAAGCACATTGTATGTGTATATTTATTTTCTCTCTTATTGGCAAATCACAAAATCATGGAATATTCTTTGTTGGAATGGCCCGACAAACATCACTGAGTCCAGCTCCTGGTCCTGCACAGCACCATCTCCAAGAATCACACCATGTGCCTGAGAGTATTGTTCAAACACTTCTTGAACTCTGTCAGGCTTGGTGCTCTGAGCACTGCCCTGGGGAGCCTGCTCCAGTGCCCAAACACACTTTGGGTAAAGAACCTTTTTTCTAATATCCATCCTAAATCTCCCTTGACACTAGAAATTTTTGTATTAATTTCTTGTGCTTTATTCAGCTACTTGTTCTGACTTTGAGAAAGTCATTTAACTGTCAATTTTCTGCTGCTCCAACTATAGCATGGAGATAATAATCCTGTGCAGTTTCTTTTACTTACTTTGACATTTAGATATTGAAATAAGGTATTCTCCTTGCAGAGGGAAGATTACATAGAAGAAGTACTGTAAATGTCTTCTCACCTCACAATTCAGGGAGCAAATACAATAGAGGTTCTCCAGTACATAGTTCAAAAAGAAGGTAGAAAAACACGTGAATTCATAGTACATGCCATGCAGCACAGCAGGCAAAAGCAGAGTGATGACTTGCATCTACTTTTCAGAACAGATGAATGTTGTAGGACTGTGCTGTCACGTTTTACTAAGACCTTTAGCAGACAAATTCTGGAACAAGCTTGATGTTTCAATGTTTTGAAACTCTGTTTTAAAAAGAAACAAGAAGGCAAATACACTATAAGGTATTCCTTACTTAGATCTTCAGCTTACTAGTGTTCACATTCTGTGATTTTTCAGTAGTTTTCTTAACTTTTATTAAGTATCTTGTCCTCTAAAGAGGATAGAAATATTGAGATAGGTGGCACTCCTCTAGCTTTCTTCCATCAGTACTCCAGAATACTCAAGGATGCAGAGATCACAGCTTTGCTGGGAGTCTGTTTTGATTTTTGATGTCTGTTATGGTGATTTTTTTCTCCCCTGTCATCTATTTGGGATTTTACTTTCTTTGTCTACTACTTTGTGTCCTATCACTGCTTCTCTGAAAGGAGCCTGGTGCCATCTTAGTTATCTATCTTTTCATCAGCTAATTGAACAAAGCAGTAGAATTTCTCCCTTTAGTTGTCATACCTTAAGAGTGAACAAATCCAGTTTAATGTAATCTGCAGACATGTTGAAAATGTATTTTTTCTCAGAGTCAGCAGTTGGGGAATACCCCCAGTAACCAGCTGCCCACTGGACTTTGTATCACTCACCACAGCCTTTCCAGTCTGGAGGTTTTTTCCAAGCTTATTGTCTACTTGTCTAGTCCTTATGTTTCCAATCTGCTTGAAGGACACTGGAATACTGCAGGCCTTGCTGAAGTCAGGTTCAATGGCATTCTCTGCTGTCACTGGTCTACCAAGTCAGTTGCCTCCATATAGAAAGCGAGGGGATATTTGTGCAAACAAAGCCAGGGTAGCTCCATGACGTGGGCCTTTGCTCTTAGCATCTGCAGTTTTAGCCCTTAGGAAAAACTGGATTTACAGGAGTAAATGGTACAGTGGTTTAAAGTGGAGATTAGAGGTTGGAATCAGTTCTCTCCAGATTAAAAACATGAAAACTCACCCCTCTGAAAGGAAGAGGAGAAAGTTCAAGCTGATTTTAAGAGAATGGAGGAGATTTTTGACAGCTACAGATCTTGACCTTTTCCCAGCAGCTTCAGCCAAGAAAAGTATCTGAAACTTAACAGCCTTTTTTTGTTGAAATTGAAGGAGTAAAATAATTTTACCTAGTATGTTTTTATTTAGTTTTTACTTATAAGGTTTTACTGCTTTTGTTTTGTCTTTCTTCTTTTCTTAACTTTACCCTTTTTGCATTTTTCAAACTGAATGGTAGAGGAAATGACACCTCTTTCCCTCCAAAAAACCCCTACCACTAAGGTTACTTTTGTTCTGGTTCACAATTCCAGATACAGTGATGTCTCATTTATACACCTGTTGCTGTTACTTTGTAGTTGAAGCTCCAGAGTAACTACCTTATTGTAATTTATTGGGCTAGATTTCTTTAATATGCATGTTCTGGAGCTTTTTGGTCTGCAGCTCTGGGTTTTGAATAATTCTGATGTAATCTGTTTGCTTTTGTATTAGTGAAATACAGTTTCATCCCTCATTCTGATATTTTTATTTTGTTATATATACATTATATGTAACTGTCTTGATATGTTATTTGTTTTGTTAGAAATGCTGGCATTTTTTTAGACTTCATCTTGTCTCCCCTTTAAATTAGATGTCACTGCCATTTCAGTAGCTTTATGGAGCAGCAAAAGTTTTGGCATTCAAAAAACCCAGAGCCAGATTTAGTTGTGGATGGATGGAATGTAAGAGGATAGAGATAGTGATGAAAGTAATTTTACTCTTAAGGAGTTACAGTTGCACTAATTATTAAAAATTAGAACAGGCTTACTTTTAATAGGCCATAGCTAAGTCCAATTAAAATAAGTACTGTAAAAGTGTAAGTTAGCTAGTCGAAGAGTAAGTTAGAGTTTGTTGGCCGTGCTGTAAGAAAGAAGGAGTCAGTACTGCAAGGAGCTACCTATAAGAAATCACCAAGAAGGTATAGAACTTTTACAATAAAATGATAACATTTAGTAAATAATTAGAGGTGGGTAGTGTAGTAGTTAAATGTGGCAATGGTGTATTGTGGACAGAGTTCTTGCAGTGGAATGTGTTTCAGAAGGTGGAATTACCTAGCTTGTTCTGGAGTCATGGTGTGTGGCACAGAACAAGCTCATGTGTCGGTGTGGGGATCAAAGACAAGGCTGGTTACCTTCCTGCCTACTTGTCAAGTTGCAGGTGAAATTATTGCCTCCCCTGTCTGCTCAAATGTGTGCAGTCAGTAACGCCCATCCAGTGGATTGTCTCCTTCCTTCCTAATCCCTGCATGATGCAGATGCAGTTTTGCCAGGCTCTGTAATCCACATGTCCTTGTCACAGTTGTCCTGCGCACCGGACTCCCTGTGCCCCCCTCCTTCATTGATGTCACACAGGGAGTGCTCCCAGGATTGGTGCAGGTGGCTCCTGTGAGTGGTGCTATCCCAGAGAGGGGCTGAGCTGAGCCAGTACTGGGTACTTGGGCTCTTAGAGGTTTGAGCATTACCAAATACAGCATTTGGGAAAGGCATGAAAAGTTACAGAGAGAAGAATGGTGAAAGGTGCCAGAAAGTTTAAATTATCTGCCAGTGTTGCAAAATTCACTATAAAACTTAGCGTGTGGTAAAAATGAGTTCTTGATAAAAATCTGCAAATGATTACCTTGTTGGAGATGGATTGGGCTATCTGACTTGTGATTCGGGCTTTAAATTTATTTTTCATTCTTAAGCTCTCAAGTGTTAATAGGTATTAAGCGTGTTTAGATTGTTGTAAAAGATGCACTAGCATCTAAGTTCATTTGTAATTCCTCTAAAGTCAAATATTTCTTATGAATTCTATAGAAGAATTTATTTATACATCAGGGTTCATCTTACCATTTCAATATTTTTGCTTATTTCCTGTTTGCTTATTTGGTGTTTCATTCTTGGGATTGGGGAGTTTTTATGTAAGTTGATGATGATGATTATATTTTAAGTGTCTGAAAAGTATACATAAGCCAGGCATTCTCAGATGTCATAATGAAAGCAGGTGTGAATCTTTTGGCCTGGTTTATACAGCAATAAAAACCTCCACCCCCTTCAGAGAAAAAAAGAAAATAATATTCTTTTTCTTGCATTTCATTTTACATGTGTAGGATATCTGTGCATTATGTAGATGTTTGTCATGATGGGATCTGTTCAAATAACTACAGTAAATTTACACCCTAATCTTTAATGAGGAGTGTTTATTCAATCTGCAGTTGGATAAACTAAGTGTTTCTTATGTGTTTTAGAGGATTCTATTTGTTGCTTGGCATAAACAGCAAATTCAAGTTTTCTATGCACCTATGGAAGAAAAAATTTCTGAGCATTGATTCTGAAATATTCTTATACACACTCTTTATTTTAAAAGCTGACAAAAGGCAAAACGAATAAAAGAGCCCCCAAAAAAATTACCTTAAGATGGTCATGGCTTGGTTTATTACTTCTGTCCCAGCACAGAAAGGTCTTCATGAGACTTTTAAAAATTGTGATTGCATAAGATAGATTTATTAAAACCTGATTAATGTGATTGGAAGAATGTGAGTATTTTTGCATGATGCCTGTGCATGTGTCATGTTAAAGAGCATCAAAATAGTCAGATCATAAGAAGAGTTCTTCAATTTTTATTAAGTAATTTATACCCTCTGCATATTTTTACATATAAATATACAAAAAAGTACTCTTAAACTTCTAAAGTACCAGTCTATAAGGATTTTGGTCTCTTTTGACATTATTGTGATCATTAATGGAATTCAGAACGCAGTGTTAATTTTTTTTTTCTGTTTTGCTGGTTTTTAATTGTTTTTGGTGATGGTGGTCGTTATTTTGGTGGTTGTGTGTTTGGTTGTT
Organism: Passer montanus; assembly: GCF_014805655.1. Lineage (NCBI taxonomy): Eukaryota > Metazoa > Chordata > Aves > Passeriformes > Passeridae > Passer > Passer montanus. The sequence goes on along the minus strand of NW_024358722.1, from coordinate 10,272,433 downwards.
AAATGGTACCCTTGCACTTGGGTAGACTAAAGAAATTTTGATTGGTGCCACATTGTAGATGGAGAAGAAAAAGTAGCTTAAGAACGTGCAGTTTATAAGAACATGCCATGCTTACAAACTGTAACCGTGTGGTGCTCTTTAGATGTGTTATAAATGACTCAGTTGTTTGAAGTGTCAATATTAGTGAGTCCTGATGAGATCATGAAGAAGAAAGAACAGCAAAAAAGAAAGTTTTGTGATAAAACTAAGGTGAAAAGAAATCCTTTTTTTTCTGAATGTGGGATTCCTTCACTCAAAACACAAATGGTCTGAAGCTCAAGACAGATCCAGCAGGTCATTTTATAGTGTTACTGCTCAAGACAGGGACCTTTAGAATTTAGTGGTATTACCTCAGGATTTCTAGTTCTGGCATTCCTGGCAAACTAGAAGTTTCTGCATACATGGTGTGTGAATAAATATACAAATTTTAGCTACTTTTTAAAAACTTATTATTAACCTTATATGCCTGATTATTTTCTGGCATAAATCAGACTGGATAGGGAGTAAATTTGTTTTGCATAGGCATGTGCTTACCTAATCATCTGGATTGTTAAGCAAGGTATTCTTCCCTTCTGGACTGAGTTTATTTGGAGCAAAGGGACTTTTGAAGCATGTCTGACTATTTTCTTTTTTCCTTTTCCAATATAATTCAAATTATTCTTACTTGAATTAAAATGAAAATTCAGTTCAGGACAGAATCCTGTTTTTCTATATGGTCAATAGCCAGTACTAGTAACAGTGTAAGAAAAAAATGTATTTATCAGTGGAAAACTGTCACTTAAATATCTGAAAATCAGTACATATTTCCCTGTAGTGACATAGTTACAAAGTAGGAGCCTTTCATAGGGTGCAAAACTTTTACTTTCAGTTGTTTGGAGTGATGTGTGTTGCTTCTGAGCTGGGCAGCTTGTAATGGATGTGATGATCTTAAACTAAACATCTCCAACCTAAATGGTTTAAAGAATGTATGGAAAATCATTCCTAACCAGCTTCCTGTGATTTTGTTCAGTTCACGTGCATCACTGCTGCTGTCCCTTAATCCCTAGAGAAAAAAAAAATCAATGTCTTGAGTTTTCAACAATGCAGTACAGAAAGTACATCCACAGTTATGCTTATTTTGAGATATCAAAATATATAGTTTTCCTGAGCCACACTGAGAAAATACTTACCTTTTAATTACTTCTAAATCCATGTCAGATGGGCACAATTGCTTCAGGAGACTGTCTGTAAATCTTACCAATTTGGAGTGCACAAAATTAGCACTCCAGCTCTAATTAAAATTAAAACTCTGAAGTTTTTGACTAAAAGCCACGTGCAGTATCAATATCCTGGGCCATCCATCCATATGATCTGTGCACATGTTTAGATGCCAGGCATTTACTAGTTCATTTAGATGTCCATAAATTAGTTTACTGTGCATTCTGGTTTTGATTTTATTTGATCAAGTGTGTGTTAATCAGATAATACCAAATTTATTGATTTATCTTTTGGCCACAGATACACAATCCTGTATTCTTTAGAAGATTGGTATTATTTTGTCAGAGGCACAGATCCCAGTAGTAGTCACTTATCAAATATTTTTTTGGTTTTTGTTTGGGTTTTTCTTCTTCATGTTTGAGATAGCTCTGTAAATGGACAGAGACAGACTTGAGCCAGTTAATTATAAATCAATACAATGTAGATTTTTTGGGGTCAATTCTAGATATTGATTGAATATTTGAAAAGTCAGGTTGTAGTTCGGGATCTATTGCAGGTTTAAATCACTGATTTTTTTGTTTGTTTTTAGTGTTGTGCAATAGCTTGCTCCCCAGTTAATCTCTTTGCAGTCTTGAGAACTTGATATTTGCTATAAAGACATTGGTATGTGTCTGTCAGCATCATTCTGTGCCCCTTAAATTTGGCTTCAAAGTAAAATACACAAGTACTCTTAGTACTGGCTTGCTGTGACTGGGGAATCAATTTCACATAATTAGGAGAAGCTCTTTGGATTCTGCAGTTCCCACTCTGCTTTGGTGATCATCGTTGCAGTGTAGGCTGCTTGTAAGGGATCAAGACTTGGCTCAAAGTGGGTGTTTGATTGGAAATCTTCAAAACACTTTCTCATTGAAGACAGTTAAAAAAAAATGTTGTTATTTCAGGTAGCTCTCCCCTTCTTTACTCAATATCTGTATTTTCCCCCCTCCTTTTCTCCCTTTATGCTGGATGTGCAAAAGATTGCTCTGGGGTTCTACTTCTGCACCTGTTCCTTTCTATCCCTCTTCATTATGTACCTTCATTTGAGTTTAATCTCTGATTGTCATTGAAGTAACAGCATATGTTAAAATCAAATCAGATTTTTCTCACAAGCATAATATTTCCTAATATTCTTTCCTGTTATTTTATTCTCAGAATGTCTAGCTAGTGACTCATGCTTCTGTGTTCCAAGTGTCTGCTGAGACACTAACATATCTTGATGCAGATCATCAAGATACAATTGGCATATATATGTACAAAATTATCTAACATAATTCTGTTGTTTTCAGGAGTGCAATTGATAATTGCTATTTCCAAGTCTCTGGGGTCATGCTTGCACGTGTGCTTTTCTTTCTTCAGCTTGTATCTGAATTAGCAATGCATATAAAATTTCACTGACATGGTGGGAACCCAGAGCACTGAGTTCTGAGAGTTCTTGCACTGCATCTTTGTCTCCCAGGCCACATCTACATTCCAATAGGAGCTTTTGTGGGTGTGGTACTGAACCCATGAAGGTGCCTTTTCCAGTCTTATCATTCATACTAGTTAAAAGGCAGGTATTTTGGTTTGTGTAATTTCTTTCTATAATTTTTTTTTGCATACCTCCTCTTTTAAGAAATCCTTATTTAAAAAAAAATTTGTATCTCATGGGCTGTCTTACTCATCTGGTGAAAACATGAAGAAATAGCCTGCAAGAACAGCAGAACTGGAATTGTAGAGATTTCCACTGATATGAAAGTTAGGGCTGAAATGAACAGGCACTGTAAAAGATGAGGCAGTTGCTGTTGATTTTGATTAATTTTGATAGTTTTAAAATATAAGTGTTTGCATCAACTTTTTAAAATTTTCATAAAGATTTTAATCTATATTTTTGATTACTTTAAGAAAAAGCTTGTTAAAGAACAATTGCCTAGACAGTGAAAACAAGAAGGCATTTCATTCTGTCTTCTAGGCAATTTGATGTTTTGCTCTAGGTTGTTTAACCAGACTTTATTGAAATCTTTTGATAACATTGTCTGGTGTAATAACCCTGGTACAACTTTTTTCATGCTACTTAAACTCTTGAGCTAATTATCATCATCTTTTGCCTTCATTGTAACAGATTAGTAAGGGCAGTCTTGTCCTTCTCTCATCTAGATACTTGTCTGAAATAAGTTCCCACATGTTTTTCATTCCTCTATTGAGTATCACTGAAACACTGCACGTTTTTATCTATAGTTTTCATGGTCTCTTGGGTCTTACCTCAGCTTATGCTTTGTGAAATCTGTCCTTCAGGACTAGCATGGTAACTGATATCTCACATAGATTATTGATTTTCATAAGGAGCTCCATATTGACTGTCCAAGACAGTCTGACCTATGAGTGTCTCACAAGGCTGTCACTTATTTTTTAGAATTAAATTTTCTTTTACTTTGTTCCACAGTAAACATCCCATCAATCCCATCCCAGCCTCCCATCCATCCCAGGAAAAATAGTTCCATAAGACAAAGGTGGGGGGGAGGGGGAACAAGTCCTTATGTTCCCTGCAATAAGACTTCTATCTACCATGATAACTAGTATTTCTTACCATTTTCTTATAATCCTCATCAGCGTCTCTGTGCTTTGAGGTTTTGCCTGTAGATGTTAGAGTTTTGGTTTTGGGACTGTATGGTCCTGGGTTTCTGTAGGGCTGTTGAAGAAATCCTTTCCTACAAAATGATTAAGGTACTTTAGAACTAAAGTTTTGGGGGTGTTTTTGGAGAGATTGTGAGTCTCATTTCTGTATTGTAACAGCAGGGCTTCCCTGAGGTATGGAAGTAGGCTGTAGGTGTGTAAAAATAGCTTGTCAGGCATCCCTTAGCTGATGGGTGTAAATGATCAGGAACTGTCAACTCACTGGTGTAGTCACCTGGAACATACAAAAGAAATTTACAAGCAGAAAAAGCTTCTAACAAACGAGAGTGAAGGAAGGTGTAGCATGTGAAAAGAGCTTTCCCATGCTTAATGCTTTAAAGAAAAAATTTATGAGTTGTAGCTCTGGTTACTAGGACAGGAGAAGAAATTGAATCCTAAGTGGTTTATATGATAGAAGCTGACAATACCATGAGCATATATTTGTACGTGAGTTTTATTGTCTTCTTTTACTGCAAGACCTCTAAATTACTTTCTGTTGCTGGCTGATTTAATTATGTAATAAGTTTTGTCGGCATTGTTGTCAGCTTATGGAACAACTCTTTATTTGTGACCAGTTTAAATTAAATATGAAGTACATCTAAGAGCAGAAAGGATTCTGAAGGCACAACTTAATCTCATCAAAATCAAGTTGTAATGAAGACATAAAAGCTAGCTTACTTTTTTGGTTACTGTTATTTATGCATTGCTGAGGTTGCTTAAACTTTCCCTCAACATTCCTACAGGATAAATTTTGCCTAATTCTGTAGGAAGTATAAAACAAATTTTCTGAAGATTTTTAATTTGAGAAAAAGTTCAAAATCAGACATCATCTTAACACTGAGACCTTCTGATGCTGTTAACTAATAATTCACCTTGATGACGCCAGTTCAGTCAAGAATGCTGCTTGTTGGAGGAATACAGCTTAAATCAGTTATATAAGAGGAGGAAGGTTTTATATGTGGAAGAATAGTAGAGACCTCTTTATTTATATATTTTTTAAAAAACTGGGGAATTTTTTGTAATTTTTACCTAAGTTCAGTTTAATGGTGCATTTCAGGCAGGAGACTCCAACAGAACAATGAACCTGTGACATTGTATGCCACTAATCTAAATAATACTCAAGATGTAAAGACAGCAGGATTTCGGGAAGAGAGTATAATTTTATTTTGGTGTGTAACTGATTTTATAATCTGCTAAATGCAGCATAAGCTCTCTTTCATTTGTTTTTGTAGGTAGCTAGCTCCCCCTTTCTTTTCTCTGTCTAGTTTGGAAGAGTCAGACTTTATGCCGTTATATTGATTTTTTTTATTTGATATAGCTCTATCCCAGTTATCTTAAATAATTTTAAAACATTAAGGAATAAAACTCCAGAACACTGTAAGGAGGAAAATATTATTTTTAAATCCATTGAAGCTATGGGTTCTCAGATACATCCCTTAAAAAACTAGCTTCCAAGTTGTGTTGTAACGTAGCTTAAATTACATTAACTTTTTCTCCAGGGCATTTGATTATTAGTATTGAAGAAGGGGTGAAAAGTGCAGTGGTGGTTGGAGAATATTAAGGGGCATATTACTGCAAATAGATATTCACTTAAGTTATTAACTTAGCATCCATTATTGAGGGGTGCTCAGTGTTCAGGCTGCAACAAACTAGAGGCTCAGTTCAGTCCAGCAGAGCACTTGCAACTACATAGAGAAGCTTTTCCTCTGATGGGAAAGGAGAGGAGGAGTTATATAGACAGTAGGCTTTTATGAATTTGGTAAAGATTCTAAATCACTTATGTATTGCAGTTTCTAGATTACAGAAATGGGTAACTGTAATACAGAGAATCAAAAATAGTACGACTTCTGTAATTTGCCTGTTTTCAAACGTGAGTTTTGTTGTTGTTGTTTTTTTATTTTAGTGTCTGCTGTAGGTCTAGTACTATCTATATTGAGACACAAGTCCATGCAAGAGGTCATATATGCATACAAAATGTTATCTCTGTGTGACTCCAGCCATTAGATGGTTAAAGTGCTGTACAAAGAAATCTAGCATCAAATAGAAACTCACTCACTTAGAAGACATGCTGCAGGGACTAATCTTGTATCTTAATGAAATAAAATGAATTTTTTAGCGGACCAGCTATAAAAGATGATGTTGGTCAATAAAATACTTTTGCAGTCACGATGGTAGTGGAGCAATGAATGCCTCTGTGGTAATTGAAGTTAAATAAGGGCAGGTTGTAGTGGAGAGGGAGGGCACACTCGAGCTGTATGGAATAGAACCAGGCTGGAGAGGTGAACTCCTGGTTAGCCTTTTACACTAAAAAAAACCCCAATAAAATATTAAAATAAAGTTGGGAAACTGACTTCATGCTACACAATTAATTTTTAGAAGTGAATGCTTGGAATTTTCAAGGCCAAAAGCTTAAAGAAAACCTTCAAAGAAAGATATAAGGAGGTATCTAGGAGGTTTTCTACTTCTCTGCTGCTGGAGGATTTTTCTCTGCTGTTGTGTGTTGTGGTCAGACTTTTCTTCCCCTTCTTCCCATTTTTCTTGGGTGGTGTGGTTCTCCTGACAGGTATGACAATGAAGAGAAATTCAGGACAGTAATGTGTGGCTTACCTCGCTTTCCCAGGATGTGCGGTGGCAATGAATAAGACATTAGCTGGGTATGTTCACTTAATGATCAGCCATTAGCAATTGGCTTCTAATGCCTCTGGCTGAGCTTAGAGTCAGCACTCCCTGACAGAATGGCTGGTTTTTACAATACCCATTTTGGTGTTATCTTAAGATCAAAAAGGTCTCTGCAAACAAGTACTCTTTCTCTGTATGTGCTCTGGTCTGTTCCATGAGGGTAGATGGGCGTTCTGGGTATGTTTCCTGTAGCTGGATGTATAAGGCCACAGGCACCTCCTGGCAAATACCAACTAAACTGAGTCCAACTTTGGTGCGTGAAATACAAAGTACTGTAAGTAAGAGGTAACAAATATATCTCATCTATATATGTATGTGTGTATATATATATACACACACACATACTTGTATATATAAAATGGTAGTTCAGTTGTAAATTACAACATAAAAATGCGAGTAGCTAGCAAGGTGATTCAGCACACTTAACATTTTTCATCCACATCCATGAGTGTTTCTTTAAAATACTGTTTGTTAAAAATAATTCTGCAGGTTATTTGCAGAGAAGCTGGAGACAGAGAAATGTGAGGCAAGGCAATGCTGGGGAAGATGGGATGAGAAGGGAAGGAGGGTGGTGGGGTCAAAGTCCCAATTGACTACTTAAGTTAGATATGGGCAGGTCTGTACCACTACTGGGCAACAAGAGCCTGCACAGAAATGTGGTCATTAACATTTTAATGTGGGCATAGAATAAACTAATAGAATTCCATGATTCATTATTAAAAATGCTTCAATTCAGAAGAGAAAAGTGCTTTGTTTATGCAGCCTTAAAAGTAAAGCCTTATATTCTTTCCAGTTTGGGTTATTTGCTTTCAAATTATACACTGAATTTACTGGAGATAAATCCCTTGGAGGTGATGTTTCTATAATCCAGGCCTTTTTGTTACTTGTGTGTGTGTTTATTGTTTGCCGTTGGACCTCTTCTTTTCTTTTGCCCTTCCATTACTGAAATTATTTCTTAGTATGATGGAATTCCAATGTATTTGAATGGTCAGATCAGTACAGCTATTTGTTTTGTTGCTTTTATGTTAATTTTGGTATTATTAAAGTACATGTTTATTTTTATATATTTTCATATTTTTAGTGTGGAAGTTTAAAATATATCTATATTGTTCTCTTGTAAGTAACTCTCTGAAATTTCAACTTTTTACAAAGTAACTATTCTCGCTCATGTTTGTTTAGGGGAAAATGCAGCGTTGCACTTCTGAATGAGACAGAATCTGTGCTGTCATACCTGGAGAAAGAGGTAATTATGATTTCTCTTCAAGTAAATATTAGGATAAGTTTCTTTTTCTTTCTGTATTTTTAACAAATGGGCAAACAATACTTTGAAAATCATATCTTGGATGATAGGTTAGAAAAATTATGTTCACAACACTGATTTAAACAATATTATTGGATAAAAATTTAATTGACACACTTAAATGATAGGTTTATTATGAATCTGTATTTAGAAAATAATTAATTTGAAGTAATTAATATGACATCTTACAGATGAAAATATAAAGATGTTTTCTTGTAGCAGACACTGAAGAAGGAATTCACATGGTGCTTTTTTTTCCTCCTTATTTTTCCTTTTTTTTTTTTCTTTTATCATGTGGAAAGTATCTATTCATCTTCCTCTGGAAGATGCTTAGCTTTACCAGAGAGGACAAAAATTCCCCAAGAATTTGAAAGATTGCAAAATACCTTTAAAATAAACATATTTTTTCTTGGGAGTGTCTTAATATAACATCTGGAAGGCAGTGTTTTCTAACTGAAATTAGCATATCTTTATTTTTAGATTTCTACACCAAACCACTGATAATCAGTAAAAATATTTTTGAAAGCAGGACTTGGCCTATTCTTATGTGACTATACCACATTTGCCAATACTGTTTTAGCGCCTGAGAAGGGTTTACACAGACAGTGTTTTATTTTTTTTTTTTTGAGATTAATTTATAATGGGATGTCAGTATAGTTGAAATACTTACCGAATTTAACACGTTTGCACTCATAAGTATTTAACATTATTTCTCCTCAAATCCATTGATATATTTGTGTATGGATCTTTTCATTATTGCTTTGTTCTGAAGTAAGTCCTAACAATGAGAGAAGTCTTAATTAGCCTTTTAAAAGCACTCATGAAACATCTGTATTATGTAAAATAAAGATTTATGTACCAGATCTGTGTTCTGTAAAGTACGCAAATTTCCAAATGGAAGGTGTTACAAATTTAGAAACCTAATTTGAAAAATTATTACGCTGTTGCAAATATGTCTCTTTTTTTTAGGATACCTTTTTTTATTCACTGGTGTATGATCCATCATTGAAAACACTTTTAGCAGACAAGGGAGAAATCAGAGTGGGGCCTAGATATCAAGCAGATGTGCCAGACATGCTTGTGGAAGGTAAATACTTGATCTCTGATTAGTAAAAAAATAAAAGTTGTTGTATTGTGTCAGCTCATGCTGACTTTCTGAACTAAGCTAATACATAGAGGCAGAAAAAATAAGATAGTAGGTCTGAGAAAATTTATGAACACCAGTAGATATTACGGAAAAAGAAAGGATACTTGAATAGCTGTTGAAAATGCATCCATTTCCCGTGCATAGGAATTTGATATTTTTTTGTTTAATTATATGCTCTGGTTAGTTATTTAATATAGGCTGCATTGAGAAAAGATGTTTTGTCAATTATTGACACTGTAGTAAAACAAGTGGAAAAGATATTTCTTTTAGTAAAAAAATAAAAGTTGTTGTATTGTGTCAGCTCATGCTGACTTTCTGAACTAAGCTAATACATAGAGGCAGAAAAAATAAGATAGTAGGTCTGAGAAAATTTATGAACACCAGTAGATATTATGGAAAAAGAAAGGATACTTGAATAGCTGTTGAAAATGCATCCATTTCCAGTCTGTGCATAGGAATTTGATATTTGATTGTTTAATTATATGCTCTGGTTAGTTATTTAATATAGGCTGCATTGAGAAAAGATGTTAAGGACCAACCCTTTTGTCAATTATTGACACTGTAGTAAAACAAGTGGAAAAGATATTTCTTCTTTCCCGTTTAAAGCTAACAATGCATTAAAGAGAATTCAGGTCTTTGTGTCTTCTTATTTCAAAATATTGTCTTTCTTTAAAGCATCTTGTTTGTTTTGTAGCAGGGTTGAAACAACTCTTTCTAGCCTTGGCATAGCTTTAAAATCAGTGATGTTTTTAAAATTTTATTTTATTTATTTATAACCTTACTTAACTACCTATGCCTCTTTTGCTACATAGAACTATTATTTTAAATAAAATTGCAAGTAAAATAATTATTTAATATTTTCATCATATTTAAGAAGCATGAGTACTTACTCATGTCTTGTTATGTTTACAACTGTATTTGTTAATTAAATTTTTTAAAAATCTAGATTTAGATACTGTTTAGATACTGATATCTAGATGTAGACACTGTTTTCAAGAGTAATGGTATTTATTCTTTAAAAAGAAGGGATTATGTGAGAAGAACGTCACTTGCGGTAAGTCCAAGGAGTTCTGAATGCCCAAATATATGAATTTGTAACCTTAAATGTTGTATTTTCTATTCATCATGTTCTACTTTTTTTTCTGCTATACTTGAACAAAACCCCCTATTATTTCTAACTTCTACAGACCTTATTTAATAAAGGTATGAAACAAGAACAGTTTGATTTCTGGCAAGTGGCAGATTATTTTACAATGAATGCTATTTAATAATCACCTGCATTATTATTCTGACTTTTTGTTTAATAACCAGAAATAGTCTATAGGAAGTCACTTCAGGTTTGTTTACAAAATGTACGGACCTGTTTCAGAACAGGTTTATGAATAGATTATGATCCACTGCTATTCTTGCTGAGAATGTACCTGCCATAGGGAAAAAATAGTCGTGTAGATGTTCATACGCTCAGGAGAAAAGCTTGCCAGAGGGCTCATGTGCAAATGGCTGTCTCAATGTGTGTGAGAGGCTACTGGGAAGTCCTGATCTGATTCCCAAGTACCTGCTTGAACTGTAGAGTTTTTAGGATAAGCTAGGGCTGTCTGCCAGGCAGGAAGTATTTTTCTACTGAACTCTTCTTAAATTTCGAAAGACAGACGTTAATTATGAGGTAGTGAATATTACATATAAAGGATTTTTTTCCTGTTCAAATTTTACTTATTTGATTTTTTCTAAAGTTAAAATTATTAATTTAAATGAATAATTTTAATATTCATTTAAACGAAAGTTACCAAGTTCTTATGGAGCTTAATGTTTTAAGTCCTTGGTTTAGTTAAAATGAGTGGTTAAGCTGTCTTGTACATCATGAAGATAGGATTTCACTGTCTGTTACTGTCTTCTTTTCCTCATACCCCACTAAGCTCCAAAATGCAGTAAGTGGTGCAGTCCTCTTGCTGCTTTTAGTAGGAAATGATAATCCATCAGGGTGAGAAGCACAAAGCTGCCCACAAACCAAGGATCTGTTGGTACGTGGAGCACTTGAGCAGTTCAGTTGGATTAATCTGCATATATTTCAGGTGGCTGGTGGAAAAAAGAGTTTGGTTTTGGGAGGATAAAAATATCTAAATTACGGTATTTTGGACTGATTTTTTTCTAAATGTTTCCCATAGCCCTCTACCCTCCAAGGAAAAACAAAAGCTGTTGCTGTGTCTTTATGTAAGCTGACAGCCTGGAAGTTAATCCATTCACTGTCAAGCCTTTTTTTTCATACAAACAAATCTAAACAATGTTTAAAATTAATAGGTTAAAAAAGTTATATTTGGAAAGTATGGGATTCTGTAAAGATTTTTTGTCTTTATTTTTCAGCCTGTAATGATAAAAGTGGCTAGTGATCTGTATCTCCAAATTGTTATTCTCTAATGGGTAATTCTTTAAAAGTGTAGAGCCATCCCCTGAAGTTAAAAGAGAGAATTTAGGCAACATCTTGTCAGTTCAGAAAAATCAGATTTTATATAATCTAATAATAGTATTATTAGATTATATCAAATAAAAAGAATTCCTGAATTTGTTCACACATAAAACTTGTTCTGTAATCTAAAGGAAGAATACCTTTTTGTAGAAAGTTGGTGGGCATATTTTATATTTACAGAAAATCCCCAAAACAAACAAACAAAAAATATAAACAAATCAAAGATTTACACACCATCAGTTGTTTTATTTTCAAAGTTACTGGCGTATAAATCCAATTCAAATTACTAAAGATAGTTTAGATTAGCTTTCAGAAGGCCACTCACAACATGGCTGAAAAAAAAGAAGCTCTACAAATATTAAATTAATTTGTTGTAAATACAGTGATAAATTCTAGTAGATTTAAGATTCAAATTGCTTGCACTTTCTCCATACTGTGATAACTTATGTTTTATCTGAATAGACTATGGTGGTTTTGTTTTGGTTTTTTTGGTGTTTATTGGACGAACCTGCATATCTGAATAGACTATGGTGGTTTTGTTTTGGTTTTTTTTGGTGTTTATTGGACGAGCCTGCGTGGCTTTTCTAGGAATAGATTTTTTTTTTTCCTTGCATTGATGTTGCCATTTTTGCATCCTTCAGTAAAATTTGACCTAATCATCTGCAAACCCAGGTGACTAGGTCAAACTTTGGATAATACAGCATACCTACTTCTCCCTGCCTCAGGAGTGTTTTGGATAAATTTATATTGCTTTTTAATTTTTCAATATAAAAAATTTTGAAAAAAATTATTTTAATTTTTGAAATTAAAAGAACATCTACTTTCAAAAGACAAAAAGGTTTATTAAAATCAAGATGCATGATGAAGTCTTCCAGATGCAACTGTTTTGTTTTTCCACGTTAGGATATGTTGAATCATAAATCCTTTACACAATTGCAGTAAACAAATATAAACAAAGTTAAAATTTGGTTGAAAATGCATAAGCCTTGTAAATCCATGACACTTCTGTTTGTAATGGTGTAGCTAAATCACTTAGATCACACATTTAGTGAAGACTGTAACTTTGGAGAAAGACCAGAGCAGATTTCTTTCCTCAGTCTCTTCCGGCTTTTGTTGTCACCGTTCTTGGGAATTAAGCTTAGGAGTAAAAGTTGTCAGATGTGAATGATTTTGTGGTTGTGTGAAGTCTTTTGTCCCCCTAGTGCCAAGTGTTACAGTCTGTCTATACTCTAGTTTGAAGATTTTAGAGTCTTTTTAGTTGCTTTAAATATGCTGGTAGAGAGGAGACTGTTCCACAGCATTGACTGAAATTCTGGCTAGCAGGATGCTGAAGAATGTTCTTTCTTTGTTTTAACAACACATTCTCCAGTGCCTTATTCTGTGGATGGAGCAGCTTGTTTCCACATCTGTTTCCAGTGTGGGGTAACATTCTTCTCCTCTGTGCAGAGCAAGAATAAAAAGGTTTATCTCTGAGAATCAAGAGCATGAAATTGGGCAAGGAGTATCTTGTTTCTGTGGAGCATCCCTACTCCTCAGTACAGGAGCAAGGTGTCTCATTCTCTGCATGTGATGGCCAGAAGATGCTGTGTGGTGCACTCACCTACAGTATTTGATCAACACCTTGTAAAATCTTTGACTAGTAACTTCAATAAGCAAAGCTAAAAGCCCTAAACAAGCAAGAACAAAACCCTATACAGTGTTGGTCTAGGCAAGTCATTATTATTACTGTTACTTGGTTACAAGGCATACTTTTATAAATTGTTCTGAATATGATCAAATTGTTGTCACCTTAAACTAGCAGATTTTATTTAGTTGTGTTTTGTGTACAGGGAGATTGCACCCAGGCAAACTAGTTTAGATTCTTGGTAGACTTTTATATAACATTGATTCTTACTTGTCTCACAGCTTTAAAATCCAAATGTTTTTAAAATTCTGGCATTTCAACTGGTGTCTCATGCAGTGGAATAACTGATGCAGTGACAGTTTGTTTTACATGGTTGGCTAAAAAAGCAGAGAATGAGCGAGAAAAAGTGCTAACATGGCATTAGGGATATAGTTTATGAAGTAGGATAATGCTTAAGAATGGGAGAAATGGGAAATCTTTTTGCTTTGTAGGAGTTCTTCTAATGCATTATTTTTCTTGTCACATGCCTGTGCTGCTCTTTCTGCCTCATGCATGCCATCATAGGCCTAACTGCAGCTGTCACACAATTTAAATGCGTTTACACAAAATAAAATGCATGACAGCTTAGCTAAACAAACACAATTGAAGTCATGTTGCAAATAGGGAAGCCAATTGTTTACAGTAACCTCATTGGCCAAATCGGTAATTTCTTAAGTAATGCTTACTTTCTTTCATTCATGGTGTTGTGAATCAAGTGGAAAGGCTGCAACCAAGTCAAAAAAAGGTCTTCTGTCTGTCAAATGTCTATTAAAACTTCTGAAGCAAAGTATATTTTCTAAACAAATCTAAGAAAAAAATGTATCATGACTGTATTCTGGGCATGATATGTAAATCGTTTCACAGTAGTGAAACTGTCAACAGTAATTCTCTGGCAAAAAATATCACAACCAAATAATTGTATTTTTGAGAAAATTATTACAATCTGGAATAACAGTTTCCTATGATTTTTTGAAAAGTAATTTATCAAAATAAATTTTCTAATGTTGCATTTGAGTTTGTATGCCAGGTTGTGGTAGAACAGTGTGGTGGTAGGCAATGTGAGATGTTCAGGTGTTGAAACCAGGATTTTCAAAAAAACAGCCCAGCAGTGAGGAAGGACCATGCTGAATCAGGCTATCAGCTGTTTATCCCTGCATGAAATCTTGTCACTTGAGGTTTGTTAGTTTTCTAAAAATTTGTTTAAAGCCTATTAGAAATTCAGTAAAGTGTCACCTTGAGCTTCCTAATGAACTTCTATGATCTTTTTTCAGTATTTCAGGATTTCTTTCTAAAAAGCCTGTGGACCACTGTGTCTTGGTTGCAATTTTGATTATTTTGGCTAGCATAGCTGTGAGCCTTGGCTGTGCTTAGTTGCCCACATTTTTTATTTAGCCACATTCCCTCCTTCACACCCTAGGTATAACAGAATTTAGTTTGAGCTCATGTATCTCGATTAGTAGCTGTTGTATTCCTGAGATCCAGTAGAAATCTGGAGAGGATTCTTATCCAAACTCAAGTATCTTGTTATTGTTCATAGTGTATAATTGTTCTCTAACCTCTCCTATAGATCCATCATTTTAAGGTGTATCTTTTAGATCTCTCATGATGCATGTGAACCTCTCCACTTCTGTCCACTCATCATAAATGCAGAAAATTAATTTGATTTCTCTTCCAACAATTAATTTGAATTTCTCTTATTTGCTTCCTTTTTAAATAGATCACATTGTCAATGTCTTGGACTCTTGGGTAGTTTAAAGACCTTTTGACTCTATTGATGGTCTGAGAAGACTTTAGTCATTTTAATACTCTCTGAAATTTGGACAATGCCGTAGCATATAAGAGGATAAAAGAAAAGTGACAAAAAAAGAATTAACCCCAAGTCTAGTAATGTGCCTCCATGACAAGGACAGTTTTCTCCCTCTATGATGTGAGATGTCCCTATTATTTTTCAAGCTGAAGTGAAAATTACAGTGTATGAAAGTACCCTCACTCACATCTTTCATAAGCATAGGAATTTTATGGGGGGATGAAGGGGCTGAGAGGAGCAGCTCTGTGGGAAAGCCCTGCCGTGCTGGCAGGCAGTGAGGGGATGTTGGCCAGCAGTGGCTCTTGTGTTCCCTGGGCAGCATCCCCAGCAGCTGCATGCACGGTTATCTCAGCAGGGGAAGTGTTTGTTTTTAAAAGTTTCTTTTAAATAATGGTGCGAGGTTGAGTTAACTAAACAGATTATTCAACTACGATTTTTTAATTTGAGTTTGGTTATATTTTTTTTTGTACTTGTTGTATGTTAATCCACCACTAGATGTGGAATTTTTTTTTTTTTGTTTTTTTGTTTTTTTTTTTTGTTGAGGTTGGGATTAAATGTGTGAGATGATATTTTTTGTTTGGACTTAGATGTTTATTGGTTTTTATTTATATTATAGTCTTAGAAGTTGTGAATTTTGTACTATTTTATTAATAAATTATAAAATCGAGTTGTATTTATATTTTTATAAGGTTTTTTAAGGATAAATTGTTTAATTAAGAAATTATTAAATTATTTTTATTTTTAACTTAACTATTTGTGACTTGTAATGTGGATTTTATTTAATTATACAATACTACTTAAAATCATGAAGAAGAGGATGATGAAGAAGGTAAAGATTAGCTTCTGTTTTAAAACTTCTATCTTGTTTTACTATATCTTATAACTTTAAACTCTAAGTTTTTTTACTATATGATATTACACACTTCTATTCAAACTACACACATAATTTCAGTTTTGTCATTCAATTTTGTAATCTTTCTCTACGGCTTCAGGTTAAATGTAGTGTTTTCTTGGCGGTCAGTATCTGTTAGTGCAGAAAATTTGGAATTCTCAGCAGCTGGAGTCCCTACAGGGAAGTGTGTGCTGGGAATATTTGCTACGTTAGTTGCCTGGGCGCAGCAGCTCCTTCGTGCTCTGAGGAGTGCAAGCCAGGTAAGGTGGAGCCAGGCTTCCCTGGGCAGAATGAGCCACGTCAGAGAGGAACATGGGATGATGGATGCAGGAAGGGTTAGCCTTGATTTGGGAAATGAGTTTCCAGTTTCCGTGCAGAGGTATGTGGCAGGAGACAAGCGGCAAGGCATTGACAAGTATGGTGTGGAATGATGCGGTTTCAAGGTTTCTCGGGGGAACTGGCTGCTGGTCCTAACACAGTGCCCCGTGCCGGGCTGTTTGCAAGTTCCTGTTTTAATAGCCTGGAGGGGGGATCTTAGACTCACATGCTAATGGTCCCCTCCCAGCTGCAGTCCTGCTCCCAGCCCGGTGCTGCTTATCTCTTGCATCTGGGTTTGAATGGAGACCTTAGGGGATTCTTTATGGAGGGGGGTTCTGACACAATTGGGTTCTCTCTGGCCATTTAAAGCAATACCAAGAGTGTGGAGTGGGCAAGGAAGAGGAGTACCCCCTGCTAAGACATACAGAAAAGGAATTACAGTCTCTGAAATGGAGGAGGAAGTACCCTATAGGAAAGATGTTCTGTTCAAAGCATTTTTTTTTCTTCTAGTAAATAAAATTGTAAACTAAATGCTGGAGTCCCTCTTGCACACCTGAAAATACCCCCTGAGTGGCTAGAAATAGCACATGCTGTGCAGCTGATTTCATCTTTGAAGCCAAGGCATTTTAGAATTAATGCAGTTCAATTAACTGAGTACTTAATAGGAAGAAGGGGAGCAGTTGGACAAATTTAAGCTGCAAATTTTGGTTGACATGCAGAAAAACTTAAAAGTTTCGGAAGAAGGGGAGCAGTTGGACAAATTTAAGCTGCAAATTTTGGTTGACATGCAGAGAAACTTAAACGTTTCTAAAATGCTTCTGTTTCAAAAGAGAATAGATTAATTCCTTTTAGGGTGGTTTCTAAAGTTTTCACTGTTTTTGTGCTTTTTACGGCAACTCCATTACAAGAGTATGTTGTTTTTAGTACACCAGACATACCAAATGGAAACTATTAAACCCAGAGTTCAAGCCTTTTGATGTTTGGGAATATTGGAATTTCAGGATTTTAAGTTTAAACATGATTACAAGTAAAGAGGCAGATGAGAAACTCATTTACAATCTGTTTGGATTTTTAATATTATGAAAATTCAGGATTGCTTAGACTTGGTGTATTGTGTTTTCTGCTTCCCATATAACTAAAACTTTTTTTTTTTTTAAATTCAATTGATGAAAATATACCTTAGAATAGTGAAACTCAGCTGTAATTCCATGAGGAGGGATCTGTCCTTTTACTTTGTGGTACATAATTCTCCCATTTATTATATGAACTTGAATTTGAAAGTCACTAATGGAGCCAGACACCTGCAGCAGTCATTTGAGTGGTGCATCTGATTCTCTTGTCAAAGATCTGTGCTGGCTTATTTCTGTTAGTATTGATGTGGTTGCAGTGATTTAATGCTGTTGTGAGAAGATAATAATCAGTCCTTTTTTAAAAAAACTTTGATATGAAATATTTTTAGAAGGTTCTGTATTCAAATATTTCAGTTAAAAAGTGGACAGCCAGATACTCTAACGACAGATTAATGTGTGTTTGTGAGAAATATCTGACAGGATAAACAAATATTGTGTCTTCGTGTCCTATTGATTTCCAGAAAATATGGTTGTAATTTGTGCTAAGTGATCACTTTTTTGACAGTTCCTGAATATTAACTGGAGACATTAATACAGTAAGTAGTTCTTAAAATTCAGAAAATGTTGCCTTTTTTCCTGAGTTCAGTGTTTCACAAATATTATCTGGCTAACCTTTTGTATTTAACTACCTTTAAAAAATCATGAGGGCTCATAATTTTGAGGCCATGTTAGTGTTTCCTTTGTGAGTGAAACAAAGTGCCATTACAAGAATAAAGAAGTGAAATTGGAGTAAACCCAGTTGCTTAGGTGTGATCAAAGGAAGAGTTGCTTTTCTTGTGCACCCACAGAAGGTGACAACAGCAGCACCTTTAGGCTCTTCCATCAGCAGTATGTGAGGGAAAGGTTTTTGTGGAAAAAGCTATCAACCATAAAGTTATTTTTGGGTGGGGTTGAGGAATTAGTGTGTCTACTCACTTGGTTGTACATACAGCAAATTGGGAGTTCACAGTCAGGGTTCAGAAGCAGGTTTCTTGTCAATTCAAGATGATTTTATGGGATCCATAGAGCACAAAGCAAAGCTCAGAGTCTGAAATTAAAAAATACCTTTAGGTGGTTATGCCTAACTCAGGTTTGCTTCTAGATGCCTAGAAACCTGGTAGAAATTGATTTCACCAAGTTCAATGTGAAATGCATTGAATTTTTATGTTTGACTTAAAATCTGGTAAATCAGTAGCAAAATAAATGATAACTTCAAAATATTGGTTAGAATCTTGGTTCAACTATAAGATGATGGCTTTCTATTTCAAGGCATTTTTCAGAAGGAATGCATAGAACAAAAGTTATAACAAGCAGATTTAGGAGTTCCTATTTGTGGAAGTCCCAATCGAACACCAAACATAACAGGTGTAAGTAAGACTCACCTTTATGGACTGAATAGAAAAAAAAATGTTGCTGAGACTTCATTCATCTCAGCTGAAAATAGATATTTAGAATAAATCAGGTATTTAGATGAGATGAATCTCAACAAATAATAAAATTCCTTGTTATATATGCTCAAATATATTTTGTTGTCAAATGGGCTTTCTGTTGGTTGCACCTTTGAGTTAACATAGTTTATTTATTTCTGTAATACCTTCTAAAAGTAGGAGCTTGAGGGTTAGCCAGTTTAAACTTGGTAGTCTCTTGTCAGATCTGAAGATTTTTTTTTGTTATTAAGCTCGTACAGTAAATTTTGCATAATTAACTGTCAAATGCTTGATTATCACAAACAGTAAAATATACTTTACAGTATTGTTCATGTCAAATTTTAATAGGATTATAATATCCTTTACATCGCTTTTGTCAATCGCACTTTTATTACTGAATTATTAATTTTTGTGCTGAACAATTAAAAGCATATTGATGGAATCTTATCAGTTCTGTTAGAAATTAAACACAACATGTGTAAATGGCCTCTTGATTAATGTTTTCAGAAAAGACTTTGCTTCAGCCTAATCATGCATTTGCAAGGAAAATCTGTAGTTTAGGGCTGTGGCCATGCATACTACGGAAGCTCAATTAGGTATTTGAAGCTTTGCATTCTAAGTCATAGTGTTTTATGAAGTGTTTTCAGTGATGTAATTTAACATCAATACCTCAACAAATTCTGTTCCAATTTGTTGAGGTATTAAGTACATGTATAATTTTGATCACACAGATCAAATGTGGTCATGGAAATTTCTGAGCTTCAGTTCTCAGACCATTCACAACTTCTTTGTTAACAGTTGAGAATAAGATAGAAGAGTTGGAAATTGTGCTGTATATCAATTAGACTTTACAGAAGCCGCTCAAAAGGTGAGGTGAGTTGTGTGGGTTGTCCTGCTTGGGATAGTTGGAGTGGGATTTTTCTGGTATTGTTTGGTTTCTTGTTCATTGGCTGCTCCAAATTGTAAGAGCAGGTCTGTCTTTCTCAACTTTGATTTATGCTTGAGGTCAGTTGAATTTTGGGTCTTTGTAAAAAAGGAGCCATGATACCTTGCTGTCTTTAGCTCCTTGAAGAGACACAGGATTCTGTTACTAGTGTTCTGTTTGTTATGAACCTCCTATTTCTCTGCAGCTTGAAGGAAATGGTGAAAGGGGCCCTCTGGTTGCAGTGCAGCATGAATGGTCTGTGCTGTGTGTTGCTGTGGCAGGTTGTGTGTGATTGCTATCAGAAAGGTTTTGTTGCTAATAATAGCTGTAGGGCCTTGGCTGTGATTGTTCAAATACTAAATGAGTTCTGTCAGGTATCAGCCTTATAAAGGGTACAGTTATTTATTGTGCGCTGTGTATGTGCTTATTATCCCCGTGAGCACTCCAATCACTTTTCAGCTAGCAACATCTTAGTGTTTAATTGACTTTGCTGGTATTTTCTACCTCAGTAACTTCACCTAAAAGGACTCACTGTAAGTTCAGATGTTTGTTTCTTTGCTGTTTTACTGCAAGTCTGATTTTTCTTCTAAATTTATTCTGTAGAAGATGAAAAAACAAACAGCAGATGCAGATGAAATATGAATTTTTACACTTTAATAAGTCAAAATACATTTCATCCTAAACAAAAAGTTCTTGTCTAAATTGTTTTTTTTACATTTACTCACATTAAAAGTTGGTTTTTTTCTCTTTAGAATGCTTAAGTACCAGGGAATTTGCATATTTTTAACATTAAGGGTTTTTAAGGAAACAAAAACCAAAAAACCAAACAAAAAAACCTCAGGACAACCCAAAACTGCAGAACCACTGGTGTAATTTTAATTTATTCAGGGTTTTGGTGTGGGGTTGGTTTATTTGTTTGTTTGATGGAATTTTTTGTTTGTTTGGCTTGTTTGGGGATTTTTTTTTGTGTGTTTTAAAATTTTTTAAAATTTATTTTGAGAATAAAAGTCTCTGCATTATAGTATCCCTTTTTCAAAAGCAAGTATTTTAAATACTATTACTATTCATACGTAGTATTTTACTGTTCTTTTTACACTCAATCATTTTCACCATGATTTCCTGAAAACTCTATTGCCTCATGTGTTTCTATTTCAGGAATTTCAGCAAAACTGAAAAAAGTTCTGCAGGTTTTTGAGAAGGAGGTAGCCTCATTTGTTCCTTCCTTCCAGCAGTGAGCACTTCCATAAACCAGCCATCCTTGATGCTGCATTATATAGAAGTTGGTCATTAATGTGTGGTTGCAGTTCAGTTTATTCTGAGCTCAAGTGCAATTCTTTCTGTTAATTTCTAGGAATTTAGAACATGATGAATTAAAGCTCTGAGCATTTTGTGAGTGCTTGTCTTTTGATCATCAGTGATTAAATTATAAGTACTTTAAAGCTGAACACTGAGAGAACTTTAAGGTCATAGAGGCAATTCTGTTTCGAAAGGGATTTTTCAAGTGCAGAATGATTAAATGTTTTTATACATTCAAGCTCTAGAGGATAAGTGGCGACTGAACTATGCATGTTTTATTTACTTTAAAAATGCCCAATAGCAGTTTAAATGCTTGTAGACAAGTAACAGGCTTTTATCACATGATGTATTTAATTTATAATCTCTATACATAGCCTGGTTTTCATTTCTAGTCGTTATACATGTCTTGCATTCATAAATTATTACCATGAGATTTGCATAAACATAACTCCTTACCTGAGTAATTGAAATCTGAATATACCTCTGTAGGCAAGCTAAGGCAGAGGAGAGATTGTTTTGAAACTGAAAGGTAAACAAATAATTTTTCTTTTGCCTACACTTTTCATCTAAGCTTTCTCAAGTTATTTGCACATAACTTCATTATATTTTTTGAAGAGTTAAGTTTAAATTTTTGAACTTTTCTTCTGATTTTTTTTTATCTGTACTGGTGAGAATTGCAAATGATTAAAAAAAAATTAAATAAAAATGAGTATATAAGAATTTTATGCAGGATGACTGTCTTAGTGAGGAACTAATGTACGTTTCATCCAAGGAGAAAGCTCAGCTCTTACATTAGACAGACAGGTTTAATGTCTGGAACTTTATTCATATACAGTACAAGAAAATTCAATGTGATTATATTTTCTCCTCTGCAAGTTAGAGAAAATGTTTGCAGACTGTCTAAATAGCAGCATGAGAATGTGATTCATGAACTGAAACTTCATTCTCACTGATTTGTTGCCTATTTTTACAACAATGGTACACAAACAGCACATGAAACTATGTTCAAAAAAGTATTTAGGATTACCTGCAGGTAGTAGACTCCCAAAGAGTTCTGGCAACAACCTGCTAAATGCTTTATCTGCTTAAAACCATATTTCAGTGAAAGAAATTTCATTGTGTTACATGGTAAACTCATCTAGGGGAGTGTAAGAACCAATAAGTACCTCTCTTCCTCATCCTTGCAATGTTAGCTAAGAGATATTCCTGTTCCACAAGTACAAAACTAAACCACAGAGATGAAGACACTGGGTTGACTTCTTATACATGTGCTAAGCATTAAGAATACAAGCCTTTACAAATGCCTTCACACTGATCTGCTTGGTGTCTGGTGAGTCTGGGGAATAGACACACACATCAAAACTGGCTGATTTCAGGAGGCTGGATGAATAAATGAATTTACTTACTAGGAGGAACACTGTGGCTGGAAGTCTTGGTCTGGTGTCCTGTTCTGTCCATGGACAGATGTACTGCCTTACTCTGACTGAAACCCCACAGCTACGGATTTTCTGTCCCATGGAGTTAAGGATCCAGCAACTGGCACCTCTGTTTTGCACATCTTGAAAACTGGATTCATTCAGCAAGCTGAGCACTGCCGGCGTTTAGGTTGCATGTTTGAATTGAATTCACAGCTGAATTACTTTTTCAGAAGGAGAATAAAAAGGTTTTTTGAAAAATAGTGCAAATCATGCAAAATACAAAAAACTTTATACATCAGAGGTGTCTTTAAAATCAGATATCTCATCAGCTGTTTTTCATTAAAAATTAAATTTGTATTATTTCATTGACATTTTTAAAATGAGACCTAACTTATAGGTTCATATTTCGGTTTCTTAATAATATATTTTATTGCAGTATTGTTATGTTTAAATTAAAAGAATTCCACTCTAAAAAGTTGTTTATATTGAAAGTTATTTTCTTTTAGTTGGGTACAAGAAGAACATAGAATCATGCTGAATCTGATGTACTAGTTATCTTTGGGATATTTATCATCAGGAAGTGAAATCTCAAAGATTAAATAGAGCTTTAATTTCTTGCACCTCATTTAAAATACATTTGGTTTACTTCTGTTTTGTAAATTTTTTCTTCTTTTTTTAGAGGGGCATATCATGCTTTCATTTGTCTAAAATGACTAACTGAAAACCAAAACTTTTAAACATTTTTTAAAGAAAAATCTTACTTTTTATAAAAGACACCCATGAGAAATAAGGAATTTAATGATTGATGAAGAGTAAATCGGATGTATTTATGACCATCTACTAATGTTTTCCAGTAAAATTAGTCATCAAGGTTAGACAGGCTGTAATAAAATTATAAACAATGACTTAAATAAGTTGGATATACTGGTATGTTATATCAGTTATTCAAAAAAATTGCCTTCTCGGTACTTCTCAGAAGCTGTAATTGATGTACTGCTCTTGGTAAGGGAAGGTGGCACCTTTAAAACTGAACTTCTCAGATGCACTGAAAATGGTGAAAGTAAAACTCCCCCATTCCTTTGTGAGCTGGGTTTTGCAATATAACAAATTAATACCCTGACAACTTTATAATCTGTTCGGTTTGAATGTCTTATACTTTGGTGTCAAATTCAACAATGTTTAT
Source organism: Passer montanus (assembly GCF_014805655.1). Taxonomy (NCBI): domain Eukaryota; kingdom Metazoa; phylum Chordata; class Aves; order Passeriformes; family Passeridae; genus Passer; species Passer montanus. Next base: position 10,248,884 of record NW_024358722.1, on the reverse strand, counting down.
CGGGTAAATGTTGATGTGCTAACGGAGAAATTGCATCTTAAAGTGGTTTGCTAAGTTAAAAATCCTATGGGATGTGGTACAGGCATGATCAGCTAAGGATTGACAGCTCAAGTAAAACACAGAGGGTTGATGATCATTATTTTGAAAGATCTATTTATCTTATGTGATCCTCTTATTCTAATGCTTTCAGCACAAGCAAAGGAAGTCAACAAAATACTTATTCCTGAAATGAACTTTTCTAAGGTTTTTACAGCACTGCTTGACTGCCTCTATGGTTTGGTCTAAGTTACTTTCCCTGTTGAAGTGATTATCTCCTGCCATGAAAGCAAAATATCGGGAATTAAGTAGCTTTTTAAAGTGCAGCCTGGCAGATTCCACCTATTTTCTGGAAACCTCTGTCTACCACTGTTGCAGTGATATTTAATATTGCAGTTATTGTGTGTTTAGATGATTTTGGTATAGATATTCCATTGCTTGTATCCTATTTATGTCTACTGCCATTATAGAATGTTACTTGGCAATGTTTGAGATTCATCTTTATCAAGAGTTACAACACTTTATAGTAGCAATTGTTTAATTTCCTCTAATTGAAGTAAGAACTGTAGTATTGCAATTTTTAAATTCTTTTTACAAACTTGATTCAGAAGACATGTTTTGTTCCGTTTGAATACTGGTGCTGTGTTTGTATGATGTTTTCTCTTTTTGAGAAGTATAATCTACCTGAGTAATGTTTGATCGCCAGACTATGATGTTCTGAAATGGTTAACTAACATAAAAGGTATTTAAAAACTAAATATTAACAGATTGAAATGAAGTGCTCAGAGAATATTTATAAAATGTAGAACATCACCCACAATGTGTCTGTCACAGATGGAAGAAATGAATGTATTGACAGGTGTGCAATCGATAGAATAAGTTTATAGATCTAAAATCCTTTCCAAGATGCCAGAAATTAACAGTTTGTCTTCAGTATTGGATATGAATTATCTTGAACAGAAGCTGAAGTCCCATTAGGCAGCCAATGCTTTATTGCCTTTGTATTGGAAGAAAGTAATTTACTGTGTTTTTCTGAGAATGTGACTGTGAAATTTGTTCCTGAAACATTAGCCAGACAGCATGGTGCAGTTCTAACTTGTGTGTTTACTAGGGATAAATATATACCACATTTTAATTTCTTTCAAGAATCAATGTGCTAGAAGTCATCATATATGATGTGATTTGAGAAGAGCCAGTGCTTGGTTTGCAGTCTGCTTCCAGTTTCTTAAGTGTACAGGTTATTTCATGTCTTGGTGCTACTGTGCATGTTTAGACTGGCTGTTTTCATAAAGTGATAAGAAATAGCACAGACTAAACTGATCTGTGTGATCAGAGAGGTATCTACACAGCCTAGATTTTCAAAGGGAGTGGAATGGCTGGATCTGACAACAGGTTTTCATTCTTGTAGTAGATTGTAAAAGTCACAGACAAGTACTGGCAAACAGCTAAACATTAGTGGTTTTCACATGTTGGCTGAGGGAAGAACACACTCCTATTCTAAAACAGCAGGGGAAGACAGTGATTTTTACTTGACTGTTATCTCTCGTGACCACAAACATGTTGGCTACATCGCACAGGAAAATCTCCTCGTACTGGTAGCATAGATGGTGCTTCCTCCATCAGCCTCTGAACTTTTTCTTATTTTACAGGAGAAGTTATTGGTGTAGTAGGCAAGACAAGATCAAGTCTTTCTTATGAATGTGGATCCGTGTACCATATTCACACTTCACTGTTCTTCCATGCAGTACAAATCATATTCTTGTAACAATGTATATAGGGCAAAATAAATTTTGGAAACCACCCCCACTGTTTCAGCCAATGTGCATGTACACCAATTGTTTTGTTCACATAAATGAATTTGGGAAATGATGATGCATTACATAGTAACTTTCTTGTTTTTAACAATACAGATAATGTAGTGGCTGAAGAGGTAAAAAATGCTTAAATACAGTAGACAGCATTTTTGCATAATGATTTATTTTTTTCAGGGCATAGAATACAAATTGGATAGAATTTAATTGCTAAAGTTGATTAAGTGTAAAATTAAATTTAGTATGGTTTAAGTGCAACAGTAACTTTGATATACTAGACAAGCAATTTAAAGAAGCCACTGGTTACTTAGGCTATGGTTTCAACTTTATAATAAGATTTTATTAAGGTTCATTGTTATTTCACCTCTTAAGCATGTCTCCTCAAATTGAAACGCTGATGCCAGAGGAACATATTTATTTTGGTGATGCTGCATTATGGAATTTAACTGGATAACTGCTGATGATTGTTAAGTACTCCATGTGTATGTGTATATGTTTAAAAATGTACAATGTCTCTTGTAAACATCTTGCAAGAACTACACAAAGGAAAACAGTGTGAGTAATAAGTGTTTTGTCCCATCTACCTTTTGACAGGAGAATTAGATGACAGAGAACAGGCAAAGCTGGAAGTAAAAGTATGGGATCCAGATAGCCCCCTTACTGACCGTCAGATTGACCAGTTTTTAGTTGTAGCACGGTAAGATTAAAATCCTCTCATAAAAAATACTTTTCTTTTTTCTACTGACTATTTATTCCCCTATATCGTGTTACTCATCCTGTTTGCCATTTTGTGAGCCCTTCTCTTTCCCACAGTTAGCTAAAATTAAAAATCAGACCATGCCCATTTGTATATTTATTGATGGTACCAATACAGGAGACAGAAAAAGAAAGTGAGTTTTGGAATAATGATACACTCCCTGTATTTCAGGTTATAGTAGAATTTGATACTTTGAATGTAGATATCAGTTTGCTTTCCCCTCAGAGTAAATTATTTCAGTGCTAATAATAATAATACAGTCTTGTGTTTTACAGTACTTGGAATTTCATGGTGTAAAATAGAGGTTAAGAGTAGAAATAAAGAAAATATTAACAAATAAATGGGTGCAGAACTTGCTACATATACATGTAAGCTGAATAATTATTTTGGATGAATATTGAAATAAAGATTTGAAGTCATATATTTCATTAACAAAAAAAATCAAGTAAGCTCAATTTTATAAATTAATATGATTATGCAGATTTATGAAGACAACATCAAAGTGCTTTGAATTAATGAATACCTTTAGAAATTACTTATCTGTTTAGAAAAAACCCTTCCAAAATTTGTAGGTTTCTTACTGAAGGACAATTCTACATTCATAGGGTACAGCAGGTTTTGCCTTTCCTGTAATTCATAGTTACAAAGGTACAGTTCTAATGATAGCAGAGAACACAGTTCACACATGGATCCTACCCTGAAAAAATCCATATCCTGTATTTTCTGTAACTTGCTTGCGGAGTTTAATCTCAAATCTTCTTAAGCAAATAATCCTTTTACATGGGTTCTAGTTTTTGGGACTTTTTCTCTCTCCTCCCTCTTCTGAAAACATTTCAGGAAGAAAAAAAGAAAAAAAAATTGCCCTCTATTTTCCAGTTAATGTGTATAGTGATATGGGATGCTGATTTACTCATTTGCAGTTCATGTGCTGATTGGCTTGATTTTTTTTCCTTACTGTTCCACTTGGAATGTTGTATCCTTTCTATAAAGTACTAAAACTTTTTTTTACCTGCCCTTGTTGAATTTTCAAGGAAGACAGAGGGGTTTAGGTATTAACAAGTCTTCAGAAAGTTACAGGGTCTGGTAGATGTTCCACAGAAACCAAGAATCTGAACTACTTTTTCACCACCAATATAATACCTGGAGATGTATGGCCACTTTACTATGGTGAGCCCTAAAGAAACATCTGTATGAAGACTGGGAATTTTGGAAGAGTTCATTGCTTTAAAAATTCCTCTATTCACTGTTTCTCAGCCACTCTGGGGAGCTGAAGTAGTATTCTGTGGAGCCAAAAATGTTTCCTGAGGAATGTAGCAGTAAGCAGCCTCCTGGGAAGTAACAGAATAATTAAATAGATAAAGAAGAATATCCTTTTCTCCTCCTGTTGTTTAAGGCATTCTTTGCAATGCTGCCCCCTGACCAAGACTGCTTTTATTTTCAAGTCAATACATTTCTGTAAAGATGATTTCTGTTATAGTAGATCATGGCTGATTAATTGTTACTATCCAAGGTTCTGGGGTACTTGGATACCACAAGAGTAATACCTGATCTGTAATCAGATATTACTCAGGTGCAGCTTTGTGGATGTTCTTGCACAAAACTCCATCCATCTTTAGAAGCTGCTTTTCAACTGACAGAAATGGTTTCCAAGCTCCTATATACATGTTTTCACAGGATGCTCTAAGTGGCTTCTGAGACAGATTTTTATGAATTTCTGGAGAAATAGTTCTGTGATGATTTGGTGGCAGCTTTCAATACAGTGTGTTGTGTGGTTACAGGATTTATACTGGGCCATTATACAGGACCATTAAAAGCTGCTTGAGAAACAGTGGAGAGCTGGTGAACAGTGCTTACAGACACCTCTGCTAACTGATAACCTCAGACTAACTGTGGCTCACTAGGCATTGGCTGTGCCTGCTGGATTTCCAGTTGGAATGATCTTTCTCTGTTTATGTTTAGCTCTGCAAATTTGAAAATATGACAAGAATGATTTTTTTCTTAAATACCTTTACGGATGTGATTTTCATTAAGTATGTATATGCTATTCTGCTTGACATTTTAAAAGCATTTTCAAGTGATCCTTTTCAGATGCTGTGTTGAAGGAATTGAGTATTTATTCTCATTTTTATTCCCAGTCTGATCTGGTTGAAAGAAGAGTTGCTTTTGTCCTTAAATGCTTTAGCTTTTTCAATCACACAGGCAGCTTTGTTGTTTTTTTTAAAAGGTGTTTAAAACTCCTCTTTTTATTTGTATTGCCCATTTACAAGTATATTTATATTTTTACCTTGGACATGTATCTTTCCCAGTCTTACAAAGTTTGTTTACTGTCTCAGGAATGAGAGGCCTTTTCTTCTAGATTTATATGCCTGGTCAGTTTGGGCTTCTCACTAAGCCCTACTATTCAGTAATTTCCTGGTTAGAAATGAAGAAGAGTATACCTATCCTGTGCAGAAATTAGAGGTAACAGTCCCCAAAAAATCGTGGAGATTTGTAAAAAAGTGGAAGGATCCACAAACTTGGCCTCCCCACGTAGTTTTGCCTGACATACAAATCTTGAAAGTACCTTATGGTGCCACCGAAGCATAATTTGGGTCAAGACTCTTACTTGAACTAGCAATAGCATCTGTTAGGAGAAGCTTAAGGCCTCACACTAATGTATTCTGGGTGTGAGTTGTCTTTTGGGAGATTGTCCTGGTTTAGGGCAAATTTGGGAGAAAGCCTCCAAAAGGGGGCCCTTCCAGAAACAAACCCACATGGCCCCTCCCCGCCACTGCTTCGGGAAGGATTCCTCGGAGAGAAGTGGAAAGAACCTGTTTATTTAACAGGCACAGCATCCCCAGCACACAAAATGAGCAATACCAGATGACAAACACTCTTTCACCGATCTGAAAAGGATGACAGATTCAGAAAGTCTCTCCTGGGAGTGGTCGCTCTGTTGTCAGTCCCTCCGGTGCTGGGAATGGCTGCTGCAGCCACAAGATGCAAACTCTTGGTGTTTCCCAGGTCCCAGTCCAGAGCAGGTTTGAGTGGTTTCAAAAAAGGGAAAGAAAACCAGTCCAGGGAAGATTCAGACTACCTAGCTAAACTAACTAACAAGCAGGAGCAAAAGCAAGACCAAAGCAGGAGCCAGAGCAAAGCAAGAGCAAAAAGCAAAAGCTGCCCTATGTACTGCCCTGTCTGTGTCCTGCTGACTGTGGGGGAGTGAGCAGGCTGATAACAAAGCAAAACTTTGCTCTTCAGAGCCAGTCTTGAAGACACAGAACATAATAACCCACATAAATAGAAAAAACCACTGAGGATACAATGAATAGTCTAACAGCATCTTCTACTGCATTCGGATAAGGTACAACTGCACCAACCAGTTTTCCTTCTGTCCTATACATGGGCCATGCTCCGTGTCTGCCAGCTTCAAAGGAGAGGACTTTGAGAAGCTGCAACAGCCATTTAGGTCTGCCCACATTAGCAAATAGTTCAGTACAGTAAAAATGGGTTTGTAGAATTGAAACATTTGGTGCTGAGGGCCTAGTGTCCACACTGCACATTTTGAGCAGATTTTTTTATAGTCATAACTCTAATCAAGTCCTGTGGACTAAATATCTGTGAGTGTGTGGAACTCCTTCTAACAGGAACCCAGTTGGGATGCTGTGAGATACTTTTTTTGTTGTTGGTTAAAATGAAGTAGATAAAAATGCTGGTACAGCCTTCCTAATTTGAACTGATTTAGATACACTATGTTTCTTCCAGTCATCAGTCTCTTATAATTTCTAATATACAAGCAGTACTTCATTTCATTGCCAGATCTTATGTTCTTTTTCTTATTCTGTCCCAAGCTGCACAGTGTTAGGAAATAGAAGCATTCCTGTTGTCTGTATAATCTAATATAAAAGTCCTGTCTTTTTTTTGGTTTTTCAGAGTAAAAAAAATATCCTTCCCAGTCTCAAATGCTGTAGGAGGTGTGGGCTGTGGTCTGGACAGATGCTGAGAGCTGATGAATAACCCTTCTTGGGTTTTTTTTTTTTTCCTTTTTAAAATTTTCTTTCTATCTGCTGATTTGGTCTACAATTCATTGCATGATACATTTTTGGTGCATTCTAGTTCCATTTATGTGCTTTATGATTCAGTGAAACCATTATGAATGTAGTTCTTTTATTCTGCTCCATCTAACTACATTACCAACATAGTCTTCTGGAAGGAATATATTTCTAAATGAAGCTATTTTACAGACATTTGTGGTCCCAGTTTATTCCCAACTAAACCAGAGTTTTGAAATCTAATTAAAATAGCCTTGAAGCATTGCATCTCTACCTTGAAATTTTGTCCTTGGATTTCTATGACATTAAAATGGCATTACATACCTCTATCTGATATATTTCTCTTCACTTGAATACCTGCTTATTTTTTGATGCAAAACCATAGAAGAATGCAAAATTACTTGTTAGTCGTGTTAAATTAGAGCTTGATTCTTCCTGTGTTGTTCCCACTTTTCCATTTGCTTTAGGACATTGATTATATTAATTTTCTGTTGGCTACTATGTTATAAGTGCTCACAGCATGTTGGTATATTTGGAGATGTTCTGTAATTGTTATGTTAATTTATCTTACAGTGGGGAAGGGAACACAATGCAGCTTCAACTGGCAAGGTCTTTCTTTCATTATACAGAGGAGAATAATGCATTCATTAACTGAGAACCATAAGTAAAAACATTTACAGGTGTCATCAAAAAGTAGTGCTTTGTTCTTGTGAAGTAATTCATTGTAGTCAGTGGCAGTAGACCAGATTCCCAAAGCTCATAAATGAAAATAAATACATAAAAGACATGGGTTTGCAGTCTTCAGTATTACAGTGCTCCTGGATTCTCTGGAGGTGCTGAGAAGTAAAAGGAATTGAAGTTCATTAAAGAGGTAATTAAATTTAATGGCAGAATTGCAACATAAAATTATGCAGCAAAAATGGTGAAAAATCTTGATGCCAATGCTGTGCTCACAAAAGTGGATGTTTGCTAGCAAGGTGAATTACAACATCTAATGGCAAGCAGATGGTTTGGCAGTAAAAAGGAAAAATATGTTCACATCAAGTTTACCAGGCGTATCAAAAATTCTGTGTATCTGCCTGTCTGTCATGCCTGGCTAGTATATGTTTATTCCTTTGTGTGTTTTGTATTACTGTACTTCTTGACCCAAATTCATTTGAAAAAACTAATTCAGACTTGGAGCTGAATTTATTTTTGAATTTTTTTTTTCATGACCTTTGATCTATTTCAGTATAAAGAATAAATTTCCGTAGCAGACTTTTCATAGACCTGCTTTCAGGGTGCTGTGCATCTCCTCCTCTGTGACTGTGAAATTGCAGGATGGCATAGAGATGATGCCTTAAATAACATCCTGTGAATTAAACTACTTTTATCTATTGGATTCTATTTCTGTTGAATAAGAAAGATTTCACATATGTTTCATTTCTATTCATATAGCAATGAAATGTATGGTCGTATCATACATCTATATATCAGGCCATGCTTACTCTAACTTTCAGAGTCTTTCAGCAAAAGAATAGTGGCAGGTGACTTTTCATGTTTATCATGCCATCTCCTTTTGTGCTGTAAATACCTGAAGTGATAATAATGAAGCATAGCACTGTACACTTGCTTAGAAATGCAAAGAAAACATCTTTTTTAACAGCATTATTTTACTTTGAATATATTCTGCAGGTGAGATTTTGCAGAACTGAGAAGTAAAAAATCTCATGTGTATTTTCAGTTTTAAATTACTGTTTTGTTTCTTGCATGTGTCTTCACTGAAGATTTTTTTTTCCTTCCTTCTTTCCAATATTTTAAGTATCACAATATTTTCTTAAAGAGCACTCAGATATTAATTGGCTGGTTTTTAAGTTCAGATCAGTCTAAGAGATCATTTTTTAGGACTCTTTCTAATTTAGTGTGAAGTGGAACATTGGAGTAAAGACAAGGAAAATGAAAGGTTTCCCTTCTTACTATGTAGAAAACCACCAAAGAGCACTAATTGTTTTCCTCAAAAATATTAGCTGAGAGGTGAAGCATAGGTCTCATTCATTAGTGTGCAAGTATCTGTGGAGAACTGTGGTTTTGCAGATTTGTGTATGCACCGTGCAACAGCTTTGTCCAGAGTATACCCGCTACCTGTGAAAGCAGACAAACAATATGAAAAGAAAAGTGAACAGTTTTGAAATAAACATCCTCAGATTGAGAAGGATGTATGTCTTGGCTGGATTTTCAAGAGTACAAGGTAGAATGAAATTGAGAGTTACTTGCCTGCATCCAGAACTTTCTGGATCTGATTTGATGCTGGACTGCTGTTGCTATTGGGAGATGCAGAGGCTTTTTATGCTGATGTAGAATTGCAGTGGTTCCAGATTTTCTTTGGTAAATAATAGCCCTTTTCAGAACTAGGAACTGATGAGCCATAACATCTTTGGAAGCTTATTTGGACAGTCTCATGTGATTTCTCCTTCTTAATTTCTTTGATAACCACTAATATTTAATATTTTGCAAAAATTTGAAAAATTATTTCCTTTAATTTCTTAGATTTGAGCTATAAGTAATTTGGAGAAATGTATTTTCTGTGTTAAAAATCTAATAAATTTTTCCTGAATGTAGGGCACACAGGCATAGCAACTGCAGTGATCTCTCAAATTTTTTGGTCATAGACCTTGTTGAGTTTCGCTAAATACGTGGATTTATTGAATAATCTTAGATCCTGGCACTGGACTGTATCCATTTGTTTTGTTTGTATGGTTGTCATCTGCAATCTGTTATAAACCCTCTTAATTCTACTCTTTAAGATAATTAAACCAAGGAAAACCAAATTAAAGTAACACTGGATCGTTTGATCTAACTCTTAAAGTTCTTACAGCTGCCTGATGGTGCAGGCTGTACAGAGAGTGATCTTCCTGCTGATAATACCAATTGTTTGTCTTGTCCATCTCTCTGCCACCTGCGTAATTCACTGTCTGTGTGACTTTTTGGCTTTAGCTTATTTTGGAAATTGTGGGGACTGTTGGTTTCTGTTTGAAGTTCAAGTATTTTAATTACACATTGAATAATTCATAAGTGGCTTGCTGAGCACAGTTTTTTGAGTTGTAAGTTTATTATTGTTATTATTTAATTAAATATAATTTCAGTTAACTATTTACAATTGCTCTTTGAATTGTATAAGCTTAATTAATTAATAGTAAGACATTAATATTGAAAGTTTAAGAAAAGTGAGTGGTTAGGGTGTGACTATTTAGCTTGTGTTGGCTTAATATGGGTTTTATTTTAGGCAGATGAAGACAAGACTGTGTCTTCTGGAAATGGCATTGTTTAGTATTTATTTTGTTCCTTTTCTAAAACAATTGAATGGTGTAATTAGAAAAAAATTGTGCAAGGAAAAGTGACAAAGGTAGATTTTGACCTTTGCATCAATATATACCTCATGTCTGTATTTTTAATTGAAAAACATGAAAAAAAAAGTATTGTAATGATTTCTAAAGTTAATACTGAATTTGGATGTGAATCGTATAGCTAGATTATATAAAACACTGTATATCATTATTTAGTTTTGAACCTAGTTACTATTTAACAGCCAATTGCTCTAGAATTTCTACACTTAGTTGAAAATTCACTGTTTTTCAAAGTTTCTATGGAAAGGAGAGCTAGAAGTTTGATTTTAAGAGAGCCACAGACTTGCACACACCCCACGTCTCCAGAGCCCCCAGTTTGTGTGCTGTACCATCCACACCCCCTGTCCCGTCACTATTGACACCCCAAATGGTACACTGCCTGCATTTTTTTATGTGGTATTTGTTTTGTTATTCTTATTATTATCATGTTTGTTCCATTATGTTTGATGCTGTATTTATTATTTTATTCTATTGTTTGCACTATTTTATTTTTTCTTTGTGTGTTTTATTTATTATTAATTTGTTTTGCACTCACATACTCCAAAATCCAGCACAGCGTTCTTTTGACAGTTGCAATCTTCTCCTACTCAGTGCAGCATTAGAAGCAGTGCCCACTGGTGCATCAGTTATTCAGAATTATTATTACCTCTCTATAACTTATTCAGAATTATTATTATTATTAATAATAGCATAATACCATAATTATATTATTATTTATATTGTTTCTTAATTTTGACTTTACATTCTGAGCAACAAAATACTCTTGGGCTCTGAGTCAGCCTCAAAAGTTTGATCTGCCAGTGACTGTGAGAATGTTCTTTGTAGTGTTCATAGCATACTCAGACTTTATTTTAGAAATGTGGGCAAAAGAAAATAATTTTTATTATGCAAAAGAAAGATAAGCTAGCAGGTAGCAGCAGAAGGGGAATGCAGTCATGCCACATTCACTGGTTTGAGCAGTAGGGACAGAAGGATCACAGGAAAGACTGCTTAGCTACAGCCCTTATCAATGCCAGCATGTTGAAAGGGTTTGATAGACTGTCAGGAAATGTGCTCATAATAGAGCCTTATTCTTGGGAGTGATTTGTGCACAAATACTGTTTTATGTACTGCCAAGCTTTGAGGGAAAAAAAAAAAGAAAATAGAATATGTGTGTGTGTTCTCATCTCATATTTGCCATCTCCACAAAGAGGGAGCAAAGGTTGTGGAAAAACATTTGAATATCACTTATTTATTCCACAGCCTTTAGAAGAGCAGTTAATACCAGGGATCTGGTATTGCACTGCTGTTAAATCTTAACTTGTAAGACTGTGGTAGCAAGTATTGAAACATGGATTCAATAATAAATTTTTTTAGATTCAAGAAAAAATTGCAGTAACATACTTTATTATCAGTTTTTCCATGATCATTCATAACTTCAGTGAGTTAAAGTATTGGTGCACATTGTTTTACTGTTGAATATCAGATTTATAGGATACAGCAAAGTGTGTTTATTTGTCAGTGGCATTCACCATTGGTATAATTCTGCACTTGTAAGTTGTGTGGGGTATAATTGCTGAGTGAGGCTTGAGTCCCTAAGCCAGAGGATTGCGCTGCATTACATCTGTAACTGGGTCTTTGCATTTAGAAGGGGTTATGTCATAACTTCAATAAATAGGTTTTTTCTGAATGTACCTTGAGTCATTATACAAATCTGGGTACAGGAGAAACTTCTTATCTGTTTAATGCTAATCTTTGTGTCACTGCATCTTTTGCTCATTTCCTGTATGATGTGCTGGGCCCAGTCAAATTCTCTATGCAGCTTTTCCTTCACTGTGCATGATACATGCACAAGTACTTCCAAGAAATATTTACCGCTCTCCAAGAAATGTTTACAGTTTAGAACAGTCTAAGTATAATAGATGCTATCTACAATTCATCAACAAAAGTGGAAAAGAAAGTAAAGTTTTGGAAAAAATATGTCCATTTCAATAATGGAATGCTTTAATTAAGTAGGCTGTGAGATTCATTTATTTCATGACTGCTTGAAACTTGTGACAACACCAGGAATTTTGAGGGTACCTTAGGCAAAACTGATACACTTTTTTTGGCTCACTGCAATGAAAGGTAGAAGATGGGAGTAGAAAACATGTACTACTGAAGTGAATAAAATGTTTTTAATTTCCTCACGGGGACATGGTGAACCCCCTTTTTAATTTGAATTATAATTTCTAAGCACTATTATAGGATTGTAATTTTGGAAATAATAGTCCTGACTGTAAACCTCAAACTGTGGAGAACCTTTGACTTCATAATTAATTGAAAATTCTATACATTAAGAGGTTGGTACATAAAAATTCTCTGAGTATCTTTTGTTTCTGAGCTGCTGTTCTTATATGTACGTCATTACTTTTGGGGGCAGAAGGTCAGAGTTTTTGCTGCAGTGTTTAGTGATTTGTCTTTATTAAGTTGTTCTTTGTTAGCAAAGATCTGAAAACTGAAAAGTAACAGTGTGTGACTTCCATGTGTAAAAGGACAATTTTATAGACACGACACAGCCTGATATTTGAGATTATGTCTTTCTGTGTATTTACTGTTGCATGTGTAAAAGGACACTTTTATAGATATGACACAGCCTGATATTTGGGATTCATTTTTCTGTGTATTTACTGTTGTTCCTGCTCCTCTGTTGCAGTGCGGTTGGCACGTTTGCTCGAGCCTTGGACTGCAGTAGTTCTGTCAGGCAACCCAGTTTACACATGAGTGCAGCTGCTGCTTCCCGAGACATCACACTGGTAGGTGGCTTCTTAAACGTCCTACAACTTCTATATCCATGAATTCAACACTGGTACTCCAAAGTCCCCATTTTGAACCTGTTGTCTTTAGATACCTGCAAGTAAGAGGGGTGTGTGTATGTGTGTGTGTGTGTGTTAGAAAATCCTGCGTGTTTTCTTTAAGCTTCTCAGTGCTGCCCTTGCAATCACAATGTGCAACACCTGGCTTTAGCTGTGGATCCGTCACAGCTGTGGATACCCACATACCCAGTGTATAATACACATTGTATAGGGATTCATTCAGGGCAGTGTCATTTAAAGTATGTGGTAATAAAGCTGACTGAAAATTGTGTGGATTAATACTTTGTCCTTACTGGATGTATATGTCATCATATTTTCTAAAGGATCAGCAATCTGATTTTGTAAGCATATTTTTTAAGAACATTTTAATTAGCATATTCCTACTAGGTTTCCTTAGTATGCTGTTCACTGTTAATGTAAACACCTGCATCTTTTAGAGAAAGTGAAAAATATATTGATTACAGGTTTGTTTCTGTATAATCATCCTAGCTGAGATGAGAAGGTGTGCTACAGTAAATAAAGTATGCCTGGAACACTATGTGAGACCAAAAATATTACTGTTTCAGAGAATCAAGTTTGACTTAGATTTCCAAAGGCATAACTGTTGTTTTATTATTTTAAGTATTTTTGTATCTAAACACCATCACATAGTTTAGGCTAAAGAAGACCTGCTATTTACCAGATACTGGAGTATTAGAATTAGAGAAAACTCAACAAAACTAACAGATTAGTTCAAAATAGCTAAGGCACTGCCTTATAAAGTGAATAGAGAGCTCCTAGAATTCAGTTGCACAAAATTTTGTGGGAATGGGCAGTACCAGCAGGTTAAAAAAAGGTTAGAAAAATTATGTAGCCATATAGGCCATACAATAGTACTGAGGAGAATAGGGAAAGGTGTACCCTAAGTGTCCTCATTCTGAAGCTTTGTAGATGCTGATCAATGAAATGGGAATTGACCACCTGAATATTTTAGCTAAAATTCCTTGGTGCTACTGTAAAAGACACAATGCTTAGTTAAATGGGTGATTGGTCTGATTCAGTGGGACAATTCTTGTATTTCAGATAAAATAATTTTTTTATTATTATGAGAAAAATATTTAATTTTAAGTACACTTTTTCGGTGTACTTATAAGTTATTGAACAGAAAACTGATTTAGTCTGGACTATGATAGCATCATAAAGGTGGGGGCAAATATTTTCAGTAATACTCAAAAGAATTTTCTGTTTCACAGTTACTAATATGACTTCTACCAGCACAATTCTGTTCACATTAAATAGTTTATTTTGTTCATCAAAATAGTTCTTTAACATTTTTCATTTTATTAATATTTTGTTGGATTAAGAATTTCTAATAAATTTCACATATTGCATAACCCTTCTTTATTTGCATCCTGTATTCAGTGTTTAATAGAGTGGATTTATCCTTATGGCAATTTCTTATTTTAAAGTACATGTGCAATGCTGCTAATAAAGGGACACTTTGAGTGCCATGTTAATGTTTCTCCATTGCAAATGATCCATTAAGTTCCATTACACTTAATGAAAGGCATATCTTATAATGAGGCATCAAAGGAGCCACCCTTGGCTTAATTATTGTGTCTGTCTCTTCTCATTTTCCTACCCCCTCAGCTTTTAAAACCCTACTTTTTTACCTTTTTGGAAATGTACTTCCTTCTAAATTAAGAAAAGACATATTTGTCATTATAATAGCTACTTTTTCAGACATTTCCATGTTAATTGGGAGCATATTTTCAGCAGCAGTTAAAGTTAGTAGAGACATTTGCAGAACTTGTGGTGTCTCATTTATACTTTGTGTATAGATGCATAACACTAAGAAAATTATACCATCTATCTTAATGCAAGACAGATAAGCCTTGCACCTGAGTTGATATTAATGGGGTTTCTGTATGCCACACCTGTGGCTTTCCAGCATTCCTAATTAAGTTTTAATCCTATTTAGTTTTAATCAGGGATAACTGTAAACAGACTGATATTAAAAAAAAAAAGCCTAGATGATGAACATAGATAAATTCAGGGTTACACATTTCTTGCAGATGAATAACAACTGGCAGGCTGCTTTCAAGCTCCTTTATTTTGCTAACATAGGGAAGGTAATGAGACAAGATAAGAAACCCCCTGCTTTTAGAAAACCCTACAGAAGACGTGAAACAATGTATGTTTACCTTCTGTGCTTCTCTTAAAGTGATTGAGACTTGTGAGACAACCAACTAAAACTTGCATTTCTGGCCTTCTCAAAGGCTCTTTTTTTTATGTTGAAAATTCATGTTTAAGAAGAGAAAGAGACTTGGAAGATGTTCTGTTTCAGATTCCTAAATATTTCATAGTGCATATACTGACCATGAGAGCCATTTAAAGCAAAGTAGGCTGATGGCATCACTTGCTCCTTGTGGTGGGTTTTTTCGGAAGCACTTATGTGACCTTAATGTAGGGACCTAAATCTGATATTGGATGTCTCTTCAAAAATGAAATGTATGAGCTGTCTTTTCCTTTGCATTTTGGATGGTGTCTTTTTAATGATTTTTGTTAGACTTCCATATATGTGGCTCCTAAGGTAAACACACTTAAAGTGTGATTGAACTGGAGAATCCACACTCATTTTCCAGTTTGAGTGCTTTGTTGGAGGCAGCTCACTCTGGTATGGCAGCTGGTTTGGGAGCTGTGTTGTGTGGCTGGTTGTAGGATGCCCTCTCATGCCCTTTCTTCCAGCTCCATGCAGCCCTTCCTTAGCTTTTGGTGGAAAGTTTCTTCCTCTGCCTGCTTATATTTGGACTTGAAGTTGCCTCTTAGCTGCATGGCTAACACTTTTTCTCTGACATGGCCCCATGTCTGTGCTGGACAGCATGCTCTGGGCAAGAGTTTTTAGGGAAGGGTGGATCTTTCTCTGTCCTTCAGGTTTCTGTTTGGGAGAGGCAATGCCAGGTCTCCCAGCCTCTTGCTTCTTAGGGTAAAGCAGTTAAAAAGAAGATATTCCAGGATTTTTTTCTCAGCCTCTACTAATGCCTTCAGGCTTCTCTTGCTTTTGCTACCATAATTTGCATTGCAGTGTGGAAATTTGATGCAGGTCAGAGCTGACAAACCTGTAGAAGGCAGAGTTGTTATCAAAGAACTTGTCAGTGGTCTTGTGTCACAGGACAGCTCAGCGAAGGCAGCACTTACCCACAGGGTTCAGTATAAATCTTTAGTAATATCAAAAAAAATCATAATGGAGTCAGGTGTTTATTATAGATGAAAAATGAACATAAAGCAAGAGCAAGATTCTCATGTATTCACTTCTTTTGTCATTTTTATGAAAGTTGGTATCAGTGAATAGATCTGGATTCAGCAGCTGCTTGGAAGACACCCTGTGTGTACTGCCTTTCTGTGAGGATTGCAATTTAAACAAAGATTTAAACCTCAGTAACACATCTTCTGTAAGAGTTCAATCTTTAGATCTGGTTTACTCATTGCCTGAATAGTAAACTATAAATCAGTGATTTCAATATACATTCTCTAATATGAAGCTGATGGATTTTAGGCATTATGTTACATACTTTCCTATTAGAATATTGATTTTAACAATGGCTTTTCTTCAGGCTGGTGAATTTGATTGAACCGTAAGTAAAATGATACATTGCAGGATAATAGTGACATTGCTTCTTGCAGACAAAATGGTTCCAGATTCTCGTGCTTGATGGCACTCAAAGACTTATAGTAAACATTGAAGAAAGACAATAATCATTGATAGAAGATGGCAAAAAACAAGAAAAATCCATTATTTGCACAGGATTTGTATGCATAAGCTCCGCTGGAATTGCTGTACTGACACATAATGCAGGAGTGCTCCTTCCTAGCAAGGTTTTCTCATGGCAGGGTTTGTGGCCCTGTGAAAGTTTGCATGCTACACCTGGAGCTCAGCACTGTGGTGGGACACATTGGGAGGGCACTGATAGAGGGTCACAGACATTAGCACACTTACAGCTCTGATACCTCCTTCAGCACAGCCAGTTGGATTGTGCTGATGGAGTCTTTTGGGATGCTGAGTCAGAAATGCTGTTTTCGTGCTGCTCATTTTCCCGACAGTTGGTTTTGTTTACTTTTTATATTCCTCATCATTGGTTAGCAATGGGAGCATTCAGTGTTACCTACAGTAGGAAGTTTTAATTTGTTTGTTTTCTGTTTTTTCCTTTTATAACAAAAGGGAATCAACCAAAGAAACCTTATTTACTGGTCTGTGATAACAGTGTTTAGCAAGGGACAAAAATTTTGCTGCTCTTTCAGTATGATGATAATGAAAACAATAAATGTCTTCCTGCTGTAGCAATGAGAATATTGAGCTCACAGAAGTCTGAGCAGCTCTTTAGTTATTATTTAGAGCTTCTGTTAATTGAAAATGGCCCCACAGTCAATATATGGCACTGTCTTTATTGGGTTTCTTGGAACCAGTTTCTGCCAACAAGAGATTCTTTAGAAATGTTTGCTAGTAATTTTCAGGAACTAATAAACTAATATCATTTTTGGTAAACATTTTATCACGGTATTTCCTTTCACAGATTAAGTAATAAACCATTTCTTTTCCTCTTATTCCACAGCAGAAAACTATGATATCAAGATAGATTCTAAATTTAGTATTAACTGAGGCTCCTTGCTTGCTTTACAAAGAATAATATATGTAATTTGCATTAACTGAGATGGACTAGTGTCTATTTAAACATGTCTTTATTGTCTCCTTGTCCCTGCCAGTTTCATGCAATGGACACACTGCATAAACACAACTATGATCTGAGCAGTGCCATCGGTGTCCTGGTGCCACTGGGAGGGCCTGTCTTGTGTAGAGATGAAATGGAGGAGTGGTCAGCATCAGAAGCTAGTTTATTTGAAGAGGCTTTGGAAAAGTATGGCAAGGACTTCAATGACATTCGACAAGACTTTGTAAGTATGAAAGTAGTGCCCTTTCCTGGAGCTGTGTTTTGCTGTGGTTGAGCATAGCTGCTTTCTGTAGGTTTGGAAGGTTTAGCTAGGGGAGAAATCTGTGTAGCTGATACATGTGATTAACATATTTATGCATTTTATCTGGCTGAAAGGCAATATGCTTTCTTGTTCAATGCTATTGTTTGGAAAGATGGTGACAGAAGAGAATCTTTTTAGTGTTTTAATATCAGGTAGTAGGTTTCATGCTGAGATACTCCAATAAGGATTTTTACAAGGATCTTACAACCATTTGAAAAAGGTCCAGGAACTTTGCAGTGTTTCCACAATTTCCAGTGAAATTCATTAGCAGCTACATGGCTGGCTCCCCTGGGTGTTTTTGGAAAGCTGGGGTTTCCTAGCAGAGAGAAATTTGTATTCAGATAGGTTTTAAAATGTACTACAGGGAGTTGTTTTGACATATTAGATGTTTTGGCAGTTCTGAAAAGTAAAAGAAATGTTTTCCAATATGTTCTAACTATAATCATTTTTGTATTAAGTATCAGACTATAGGACAGTAAACCTTTAATTTGCTAATTCTAATGCAGAGTAATGAAATTAAATGGATTCTAACACTGATTGCTAGAATTGCTAGTAATTTGCTGCAATTTTTTTCCACATTTTATGGAGAGCCTTTTTCTTTCAAGGAAAAATATTTCCTCTGCTGTACCATGTTCAAGTTGGGCTTCATGAAAAAGTTAAGATTTGAAACAAAGGAATTTCATAATTTAAGACTGAAGTTGATTTAAACATTTTCACATTCATCTCATACTGCATGACTCTGAGAACTCAGATTTTTAAATTTTCTTTGCAGAAGTTTATTAATAGTCTTTGGGGCGGGGGGAAAGGGTGTTGTATGGTAAATGTAGAAGTCCTTACAAGACAGAAGTCCTTACAGGACAGTGGGAGGAGGCTTGGCAATGAGCTGTCTTTCCTTCATTTTCACAGATTTGAAATGGAACAGGTAATTGAATGAAGGTGGGAAGCGAAGGCTATTGTTTTTCTAAAGAACTGACATTTTAATAGGTGTATTATATCTGCATGCTTAATTTTGACATTCCTAAGGGAGAAAATGTTCATTACATTGGTGACATAAGGTTGAAAGTTGCATCATGGCTGAAACAGCTCTTTTAGGTTCAAGGAAGTATTATTGAAAAACAATATTTATATATATTTTAGAACAGAAATCTTAAGGTAAAATAAATTCCATATTATTTCTTATACAGACAAATGGTTCTCATTTGTAAGTGTACAATAGTTCAGGAGCTATGTATTCTAATTAAATGATTCCTAATATATAATATTTGGCTTTTGAAAATGCCTTAAGCATATAACATGTTTTATTGGCTGTTTACAAGTTGTGTTCTAACACAATTTGTGAGCAAGCATGCAGAAGGCTTGTCTCTGGTATTTCTACGGCATTTATATGGTATTTTTCTGTGTAATTTCTGTGTTACCTACTATTGCATGAAAGTGGTGCAGTGTAGTAACATGTCACAAGAATTGCTTCTGCAATATTTGTAATATTCAAATGCTAGATATTTGAATGACTTTACTAGAAGCTGTTTACAGTGTTAAAATTTTGTCTTGGATACACTGATAAAATTTTGTCCTGATACTCTCCCTTTTTCACTAAATCTTCCTTCCCAAAATGCAACTATTTTGCCCTGACTATTTTGCCCTGGTCTCCTCCCAAAGCCGGAGACACACGGAGATCTGGTGATAGCATTGTGTAGCCTACAGGGGGCCCCTTAACCGTGAGTCAGAGTGCAGCACAAATGGATGTGGAGCACTAATTAATTATAGCTTATTTTAGTTAGAACAGGCATATTATCTTTTCTTAGTCACTTTTTTTTTAATCTTTGGAAAAGTGTCATTTTAAAAACATCCTTAGAAGAACATCTATTTTATATCCCAATTTATATGGTACTAAGAACAGTGCACAGTCTTTATTTAATTCTATGTAATTTGAAATCTTTCAATTATGTTAGCCATTGTGTAGTTTGGGGATTTCTTAATTTCTCTAGTGTAAAATTTATGGGTTCTCACTTCCTATGTAGCAATCTAAAAATGCAGGGATTTGAAAACACACATTTACTTTTTAAGTAATCATTGAAAATGGTCCTTTGAGATCTAGATCACTGATATGTGAAAAGTTTCTGCAAGGTGAGGAAGGTATAACTATGTAGCATATAAGCAGTGATTTTTCCATGATAGTACTTTCATGTGTTCTCCTCCCTCTCTTCAGTGGCAGCCGTTGATAAGCTTACTTCTGATAGGTATCTAAGTACTCCAAGATGTGTTGTAAGAGCAAGGGTAAAGAAGATAATGAGCTGATAGTGTACATGTGAACTTTTTGGGTCTCCAAGTAGGGTCTAATGATAAAATTAAATCTGCAGTGCCTGAGATCAAACTCCAACCTCAGCAATCATGCAGTGGTGCCACAGGACAGGCAAGAAAATCATGTTGCATGGCAGAAAGGGGTTGGTAGCAGTCTGCTGAAGCAGAAGGGTGGTGTATTACCTGCCTGAGTCACTAAATCCCAGAGGAGTTGCCTTTTCTGTGTTGGCCCAGATTTGCAAGGCATAGCAGCTGCAACTGCAGTCCTTACATGACAGTTCTGTAAAGGGCAGATTAATTTACTTTTCCAGCAGTTACTGGGAACTGCCACTGTTTGATGTTCAATGTGCAGCTCAAGCATTAAGTTACAAACACTAAATGTTAGTAAACAAGATTGTTATAAGTTAAATGGTGTAAAGGTCGTTATGTCTTTTTCATAGATAGGAGATGCTGAATTGTAATCAAGTTACCAGTCTAGCTTTTGAATAATAATTTTCATTGACCGTTGACTCATTGACTCTTGTAGGAGACGTTCTTCTGTCTTTACTCTGTGTGAATCCTCATCAAGCTAAACATTATAAGCTAATTCACTTTTCTTGATGTGCTTGAATTATTTCACATCCCAGAGTAGTAGAATGGGAAAAGAGTAGATATTTTATGTTCTCCAAATGTAACTATTTTCCTAACAGTAAGACAAAGATGTTATGCTTGTTAATTCTTAGTTTTTCATTATCAACGGTTTTCACAAATTTACAACTATTAGATCCCAGATATGGCAGGAAAGGCCTTGGTGATCAAGAGTAGGGACTGTTTCTAGAAAGCTAGAGCAACTGTTTTCCAGCTTCAGAAAATTGTGAAAACATGGCTTAAAATTACAATGTTAATTTTAAGATGCTTTATAATCCTAAATTTTTCTTGCTGATATGATTTGATTGGTCTATTTTTAGCCTGGAGAAACTAAAGAAACTTAAAACTCCCGTCTCTCTGTTTTTGTAGAGCTGATAGCTTTTGCTAATTTTCTCCTTCGAAACTGTTGTGCAGATAAGCATATTTACTTCTTTCAAGGACAGAATTTGGAAATGACAATGTATTAATCTATGGTGTTCACAGCTTCACTGGCAGTTCAGAGCATTAAGTGGATGGGTAAATGGAATACAGGTTATCCATACTCAGTCTAGCAGCTTCTCCAAGTTTTGAATCAAAGTATGAAAATATTACAATTATTTGATCCAAGCATCTTAATTATCTTCCTTCAATTATAGATACTTAGTGAGTAAATAAACATACTGGTGTCACAGCCATAGTTAAAACAGATTGAAATATTTTCTAGAGAAATGGCAAACATTTGTAGCATGAATGTGCTAATATTCAGGAAGGAAACTAACTATCAATATGCTAAAATGTACTAATTGACAATGTCTGGTACTTGGGGGGACAGCATTTCACCTGGATACCAAGGGGAATGTGGACTTGAAGACCGAGAATCATTTTATCTGTCACCTCACACCAAACACATCTTCTTGTCACTGGCCTCTTTGAGATTTCTCTCAAGGCATAATTTACCTGAAAAAGCAAAAGAATTTTAGGAACCTGAATTGTGTTGCTACTTATTAAAACATCAGCATAAGCCTTTCATACCCTGCTGCTTTTGGATCAAATGTAAATGTTCAGGGATTCACACACTTTGGAACACTTCTGACTCTGAACCTGAATCAAGAAACCTGAAAAATTAGTGAGCTCCTGCGTGAAGGGAGAGGTAATTTGAGAAAGTGTTCCTCTGGTGTTTTAGGAATTTAACTAAAGGTGCAGGAAACTCCTTTTTTGGCTTAAAACATGCAGAAAGCTGCCTAGTGCGGTCAGTAAGGTTGGAAAGATCAGCATCTACACCTGTATTTTCTGGATCCTCCTAAAGATCATCCTCGTTTCTAGAAAGCAGATAATATTTGCATTAATGCATGCCTCTAGAAAATATAACACACAAATTAGTAACATTTCCAAGTTATGAAGAAAAATTGCATAAAGTTTGGATGAGACATCCTAATTTAAAATATCGAAAGACCTTGTGGAGTTAAATAGATTATTTGGTGATAATTAAAAATGATCGCCTACTTTTCTACCCTACACTTAAGACCTTTTTATTTTACTGATGAACGTGGGCACCCAAAATAATTGTCATTATGAAAGGCACCTTGTTTGTACAGAGATTTTTGAAATATTTATTGTCAGTATCACTCATGTTGCTCAGGGTAACATTCGTCCCTCACATCCTTTTGTTTCTTGGTAATAGTTGAGAGCATGTGGGAGTTTATGCAAAACTAGTGGTAATGTATGAGCAGCTGAGTTGTTATGGGACATGAAAAATCTGAACTATGTATGGTATCCTTTGTATTTTTAAGAGTAAAATTACCATGAGACTCAAGCACAGTCTTGTCAAGATGATTTCTTTTAGTCCTAATGTTATTCTCCAACGGACACACTTTATAAAAGAGATATTACCTTCTGTGTTTCCTGATGGAAATCTGCATTCTGTTTTGATCATTTTGTTTAACTATGTGGCTTAAACAGAATAAATTACATTTAGATTTGGATGTGTGATGCCATAATTCTGCATACTTGTGAACTGTAAGGAAAGGCTGTGTGTTATTAATTGCAATATGTGTTTGTTTGCATATGGATTCTAATGCAGTTATTTAACACTTTACTATTTGTCTCAACTATACTTGATTTTAACATGTGTTTAATAAGAAGTGAACATTGCAATTTCTTGGAACCACTTTAACTTGTAACAAATGTTTTTCAGCTCCCTTGGAAGTCGCTGACTAGCATCATTGAGTATTACTACATGTGGAAAACCACTGACAGATATGTGCAGCAGGTAATTCAATTACTATTTCAGAATGAACCAGTCTGAGATATTCTTTAAAAAAAGTGATGTTGTTAAACCATAAAAATCTGTTTGTGCTCTTGAAAAGATACATGATGGGAGGTCTAAGGTAATGTTTTGGGGTATAGACCAGTGCTGTTACAGGCTGCATTGTTGAATCCTCTGGTGCCCGCTGTACATCCCATAGCTGTGGAGAGCTTTTTAACCTATTTGTATTCTATGCCAGTTTGAAGGAATGGGATTCCTGGTTCCTCCTTCAGTAGGGGATCAGACAGAAATGGGCTGCAGAACAAATAGTTTAGGTAGTGAAGCTCTGCCATGGGACTGAAAGAAGTACAAAAATATGTTGTGTTACAGTGGCTGCTAGTGTGATGAACCTTTAATTGGTACTTCTGGATGAAGCATTACTTTGGCATTACCAGCATTTCAAAATTGAGACCATTCTGCACACTGTGGGTTTGTTCATCCATCTGATTGCATGTGCAGCTGTTTGGGTTGCTGTGGAGCAAAAACGTGTTAAGATTATGTTGGGTACCAATACTAGGATATTTTTAGCAGGTTTAGGCAAATTGTCAGTGTTGATGCTTTTTATATACTGTATTTTGTATATATTTACTCCTTGGTTTAGACCGTAGAATACTTTAAAAGGCTCCATTTTAATTTCTGATTTAATGCCTAAGCTAGTAGCTCCAGTAGCTCCTTTATTTGCTGCATAATTGATGGTGATGTTATGGACAGTGTATTGAAAAGAATGTTTATGCTGTAATAATTATGGTTATACTGTTAGATGGATCTTTGGATATGTTTCAAATTAAATGATCAGAGGGATGGTTACTTTAGGTTGTCCTGGTTTATTTGTTTCTATATCATCTTGTTAGGGCATGGAAAATAAGGGAAAGGTGTTTTACTGCATGGTAGAGTCTTGGAGTATGACTAGGACATTTCAGTTCTGTGGATAATACAAATGGAATATAATATGTTCCATATAAAGGCATGTTTTTCTAGGTTTGTCACTGTTCCTTTCACTTTTAACCCCTTTTTTCACTGTTGATTTTTATCCTAAAAAGGTGCTGTCAACAGAGATTTGCTGTGCAATCTTGTCAGCTCTTAATGGCTGGGCAACAGATTATCGTTAAGAATCAGATAAAAGTGTGAGGTTTTTTCTGAAATACTTGCTCTGGAGTAGTTGGTGAAAGGCTAAGATTCCTTTTGTAGTTCTCTAGAGCTATTTATGATTCTATTACTACAATGAACAAGGTGTATGTGTTAAGATTGCATATGCTTTCACAGGATTAGGGTTTTTACAGGAAAAACATGTAGGCTTTTTATCTGCAACTTGAATGCTCTGGTAAATGCCTGTGTTTTACTTGTAACTAAATAAACTTCCAACATCCTACTCAAACCATGGCAATACACGCAGGATGGAATTCTTTAGACGTGTTCTTTCAGGGTCACGTATGTGAGCGTCAGTAATAAAACCAGTGTAGGCCAAATGCCTAATTTTTATCCTGGTTAACATTGCTATAATCAATCCTAAGAAGGGATCAGAACTTCATCATACCCTTGTTTAGTTTTTTTTTTGAATGGTAAGAATTGATACAGTTCAGTCAAAACAATATCTGCAAGATTTTCTTTCCCAAAAAGAACAAGCAGTGATACTTGAATGTAGTTCAGGGAGAAAATGTATTTGGTAATAAAGTGGACATTTCAGAGTCATTCTTCTCTAAATCTCATGTTTGAGGGGCGGGGGGACTGGTGGGATTGGGAAGATGAAAAAGGTCAATGCACATACTCGAATCTTAAAATACAGTCTCTGAGTTCTAGATTGGTGTGATTTAATATGAAAAATTGCTTTTAATTATCTTTACTTCTTTGTGTGAATTGGATGTGTTGTGTCAGGCATAAGAAAGGTTTCTTTATCATAATTTTTACTAAATGTTATTCTTGTTAGGTTATAAATGTGGTGATTTAATGGCAGTGAAGGTACTGCTACCACCTTGCTTTGAGAACATCTTCCCTTCAAGTCAAAGTGAAGGGAAGATATGTTAAAGTTCTCTGAACTTGTCTAGCAAAACTAATTCAGCCTTGGGTAATCATTCCTGGTGATAGGGCACTTCTCGTGACCACTATGTTATATACAGTATTTGAGGATGGCCAGGTTTGATTGATTGATTCTACTGAATGAAAACTTATTTGTGATGATCTTCTTGAAAGTCCAGTTCAATGGGAAAAGACTTCATAAGAGGAAAAGAGTGAACACATATGGTAGCTAAATTGCTCTACTGCAACAATATATTACAATTACATCTCATTTCTTTGTTTCCACTGTTGAAAAGAGTACTAATTTAGGGAAGTGGTCAGTTCTTGGGATATTTGTAAGTTGATATTCTTAACAAAAGTTCTTAAAACCCACAAATATTCATTTTCAATTGTAGTTAATTAAAAGCATTAGACCCCAGGTGAAAAACTGGGTTAGTATATTCTGACCTCCCCTGCAATGCAGTCTGTAAGACCTGTTTGAAATACTGTTTAAGATGTAAATTTTTTTCCTGGTAAAGCATCAGCTCTCTTTGTTACATTGCTCCAGTAATTTATTACATTGCTCTCGGGATTTGTTACAAACTGGTGCTTTGTTTCTTGTCTAAATATTTTCAGTTTCAGCCTCCAGCTTTTACCAGTTCTGTCTCTAGTTTTCAACAGACAGAGGTTTAATCTCAGAAACTGCAACTATTGGTAGTTTTCTTTCTTCTTCCTTTCCTCTCTCTTGGTACTTAGAAGTTGATATGTCAGTGAGGAATCAGGCTGTGACATGTTCTGTTGCGTTTAGAGACCAATAGTTAGCCATAGTTTTAATGTATAAAAATATAGCTTATACTGAAATGGCATTGCATGATTTGCTTTTTTAGAAGGCAGTAGGTAATTCCCTTTAGTAAATACAGGAGAAAAGCAATTGTTATATTGCATTCCTTACAATCCCCATGCCAGTACTGAAAGTATGCTAAAATTTAATCAATGTGTATATAGTCACTTCTTATTGACACTGCCAGCAGGGCTTAATACAGCTTCCTACACATGCCTCTACATTCTGGCAGTGCTTCAGGGTTGCTTTCATCCTTTTTTGCCCATTATTGTATTTTCTCTTTTGCTCATGGTAGGTGTGCAGTGAGATTTACTCATTTTTGTAGAATGGACCAGTTAGGAAGCTCTGAGGAATGTGTGGTAACCCTTTGCCTGGCAGTTTCACATGCTTCTGTCAGGCTGCAAACAAGTTCTATATTGTTTGATATAATATGAAAAAGAGTGAGAGACAGTTGTAGAAAACTTGTGTCCTGCTGTTAAGCAGAGGGAGTTCACCATTGGGAGCTCCTCTCCTGGGGCTGTGAAATGTTCTCAGGTTAAAAACTTCTAGTTTATGAGACTTGGAGCATGGTGCTGCTGTGCTGTTCTTTCTCCTTGCTCTTGTAAAAACTGACCCAGGCAGAGCAGACCATGTTTGCATTTTTCTATGGGCCTACTGAGGGTAGAGCAGTGTAGTCAAGCCTTGCACTGGGGAAAGATTGCTACTGTACCGGCAGTGTCAACAAGGATTAACTTCTGTAGCTCCAAAATGGGCATCTGTGAACAGCAAAAAGCTGTAAGGAAAAAAAAATCTATTTTGGACATGAATGGAAAAAAAGCTCTCATTGCACAGGAAATAATTAATGGTGGCATGGACTGATGAAGAAGTCTATTTGTTACATATTACCCCTTTAAGATGCAGTTTTAGAAGTGAGAGTTTTATAAATGGACAACACAGAGGCAACTTAATGAAATGGAGAAGAACAGCAGTTTACACCAGGAGGTTTAGTCAGACTGCTGGGCCAGTAAAGCTGAATAACGCTGCAACTCACCTCATGGCTCAGGACTCTCAGAGCAGAGACATCTAATGATAGTTTTCTCAAGGTGGGAAATATTTTCCTGGATTATAAACCTTGCAAATGTTGGATATAAAAAAAAAAAATAGGGGTACAGCAGAGAGGAGAAGTGGCTACTGCAGGTGAAATGAAGGACTGAGTTTTAATCACCTGATAAAGACAGGTAGTACTGATTTATTATTGCTGGCTATAAATGTGTCCCCTCCTTTTTTTATCTTCTGTAATGAAATTGACCATGACTCAAATCCTTTTCTCTCTTGCTTTTTCTTTTTTCTCTCCAGTGAATAGAAGTAATGTCTTGAGTACAGAAAGTGCAGGGAAATATATATAATGCTTTTTCTTGATCTTTTACATACAAATATTTTGGAAAACCTGTGGACACAATAAACTCAGTATTTCTTGTGCCACTGCTGAAAAAACTGTTGTCTTAGTTACTTGTATAATATATGGCAATAACTAAAACTTCTCAACGTTATAGAAGTGCAAAATGGTTTAAGTTTGTTGCAAGTATGAAGAAAGTAATGATTTAGTAAATTCACAGTCTATCTTGACAGTAGTATAGCTGTCCTGTTACTGTGATGTTCCTGAACCACAGTTTTGATGGCATTTAATGCTAGTAAGTATTTAGTTATTGCTAAGATTCAGTGGACTTTATTGTTACTAGTACTCTGTTAAAAAAAGCTCAGCCTCAGTCTGGACAGAGCAGCCAAGAAGTTTTGTTACATGACTGATGAGGAACACAATTTTATTCATTTAGTTTCTACTTAATTCTGCACTGAGGGGTTGTCACGGTATCATACATGTTTATATAGTTGTAATTTATGTAAACTGTCATTGTCATTTTTACAGTTTACATATGTGAAGCCTGTGGGTTTTACTGGGAAGGACAGCATATTATGATTTCAAACTAATACTAAAAATTGAGAGCTTCTTTTTCATGATTTTCATTGTGTAGATTTCTACACTTGTTTTGGAAGCTCTTCTGAAATCACAAAATAGAAATAATTTAAAGATGTATTGTGTGCAGTTTTATGAAATGTCATACCTTAATGTAACAAAATATTTTAATGTGTTAATTTTTCAACTAGAAACGTCTGAAAGCAGCTGAAGCAGAAAGTAAATTGAAACAAGTATACATCCCCACCTAGTGAGTATAACAACAAACTCATTTTTTAAATAATATGCAGGTAAAATTGAAACAGTAACATGCAGTTACATGCATGGTATTTTCCTAGGCATCTCTTTAATGGTTACTTTCACAGGATTTGTTATATGCAGAAATTTAATCCAAAAATGCCAGAAACTCTTGTCTTAAGTAAAAACTTCTTACTTTATTGTCTTTGGTTTTGACCTGCAATCTTTTTGTCTGGAATAACAAGTTTTACAAAGGCTGATCAAGTGCAACCTGTGGACTGTTCACGTGCAAGAAGAGTCTATTAATTTAAAAAGCACTTTTTCCAAAACAATCTCTTCCAAATCCCTGTAGCACACTTCATATTTGTGTAAATGCAATATTTCAAAGTAGAAGCTGTTGTTAATGTCATTACATAAAATGAAATCAGGTAATTTCCCATTACAGTTTTATCTGGCTGATTAAAATTTGTTCTTCATCTAGAGACAAGAGATATTCTGGTTCTTAATTAAAGGTAGCATACAGCCCCATATCTTCTATATTTGACCATGTGCTATTAATGCAATCTTTTTTTCTTCTGAGGGGTTTTTGATCTGTATTTCTTTTAGATTTAAACTGGATGTTATATCTGCTTCTGTTAACATGTGGTTTGTAGAAAAAAGATAAAATCCCTCCTACATATTCATCATTTCCTCAATATTATGATGAGAGAAAGGATTCCAAATCACTTTTTTCTAAGCTTTCTGTGGGTATATTCAGTTTACTTATATATGAACTTCCCATTGTTGTGAGTGTTTGTATAACAGAAGAATGTAATAACAAAGGAAGTACTTCACAAAGATTTTTGATGGCTTGTATAAATTACATACAATAGAGTTTCATTTCCATATTTCATACTGGCTTTTTTTTTCTCTTAAACAGATGTAACAATGAAAGCAGCAGACTGTTAAATTTATTTTAATCTTATCTCAGAACAAATTTTGTGAGTTTGAAGCTCACATCTCTGATAAGTCACACTGTTTAAAAAAAGCTAAAAACTCTAGTATGAGTATTCCCTAACCTTCTCAGATGAGTGGCTGCTTTAGGAAAACCATAAGGTTCTCAGTCTTTATGCTTTTTCAATTTAATTTCCTTGGTCCATGTGGGCAATTATGGATTTTCAATATGTTCACAGTAGGGACCAGCTGTATTGGATGACAAAATGTGTCTCAAGAGGTGGGATTTTTGCTTTTTTATCTTACTGCCTGTCTTTTGCCTCCATTTCAAGACAAAATCCCTAGTCAACAGTAGGAGGATGGTAGGACTTCTTAAGGCTTTGTGGTGGTCATGGGACTGCTATAATGCTCTGCTTCAAGACTCATTTTTTTGCATTTGAAATCTGAGTAGAATTGATTCTCAGAGCTGAGTACCTTTTTGAACTTGATCATTAGGTATTTCCTGTAATTGCAAGGTTCTGTCCTTAATTCCATAGAGTCCCTTTCAATTCATGGCATTTCTGAAAGGTAACTAAGCAACAGATCATAATGTGGAAGACTTAATTGTCTTTCAAGCTCTTCTCCTGTACCTTGAGCCCAGGATAAAGAATATGTGAAAATTGTAAAATTGTCTCTTGCTGATACAGAGAAAAAGGAAAAAGCAGGAGACAGACTTGTAGGCATTTGAAATAAAGACTTGATACAGCAAAGTTTCTTCAATTGTCATTTTAACTTTTCTTGAATACTTTTTTGCTACCTAAAATGACAAATAATTATCTTAGGAATCAATGTATCCAGCCTTGCATTGCATTGAGGGTAATTAAGACTCACAAAGTTGAAACTCTGGAAATATTGCACTTAATCTAGTGAGGAGTTATAGTAATGCTCTCTGAATTAATTGACCTGTAAAGTCACGGAAGTATTAGAAGTTATAATAATTATGAGAATGATATAGTACAATAATATTGAAAAGCCAAACAGAAATATCCAAAAACCAGTTATTTAGCCTTCTCAGAGTGGAAGTAATTTAGAAGAGAACTGAGACAGAACAACCTGATATATGGGTGAGTTTTGCCATGGTTATGACATTTGTATTACTGTGTGTACTCCTTTTTCAGACAGGAGGCTATTTGTCCTCTCTGAAAAAGAAGTACTGATCCTTTTCTGGGATCAACAACCTTGTAGTATTATGGGCACTGTTGCTCCTCTTGTTATACTTCACTCAAAGGCCATCCTTAACTTGTAAACCTTGTCTGTTCACTAGAACCACCTTGTTAAATTCCGTGCTATGTCAAGACTTTTGTTAACAGTTTGACCCCTGAGAGTTGGTCTTTTATGAGCTTGCCAAGTAGCTTAGATCATGTGAGCACAGTAAAAGCTGCAATTGAAGTGTCAGAGCAGCTCTTAACATGGCAAGTGTCTGACAATGTTGAAAACAATAGAGGAATACAAAAATTACTCTTGGTATTTTAAGAAGGTTTTATAGATCAGCACACATCAGAATTCCAGATTTAGATTGTTTGTCTTCATGTTGACCATCCAGTAAATAAAACCACCTTTTTTTTTTCCCCCAACTTTTAAAAACATTTATTTAAAGCAATAAACCAAATCCCAATCAAATATCCAGCAACAATGGGAAACCTGCTGCAGTCAACGGAGCAATGGGAGCCTCTTACCAGGCACAAGCCACAGTAATAGGTCGGGCTTGTGAAAGCTGCTATAGTAAGTAAATATATTTTTTGATGACTCAAGAGTTTGGGTGAATCTTAATATATGCTTTTAGAAAAAAAGGTATGTACTTTTGTTAGCATGTGACAGAGGATAATTCACAATTGCTCTTATGGCAGAAATATCTTTAAAGTTACAGCTGCCTTCAGTATATTGATTAAAGTATTCATATTTCTTTATGATTTATTTTAAAATAAATCAGAAAATTTAAGTAATATAATATGGTGGCATTGATCTGTTATTTCTTTACCTTCACAAAGCTAAATTCAATTTTAATTTTGGTTTTTCTTTAAGGCTGCAGGGTTTTTGAGGTTTTTTTTTTCTTTGAATAGTTTTGGAGTGTTTTCCCCGCTCTGTTGTTGTTGGGGAACATGGGGAGGACTAATTTTTCTTTCTAGTGTTTTGTGTATTTCTGATAATTTTTGTTGGACTTCTTGAAGTAGCAGCCCTCAACAGAGGTTATATGATAGCAGATATAAAATCCAACTTAATTAGCCTGTCTTCCAGGGTGAGATGAGAAATAGTGGGTTTGTTGTTTTTTTTCTGCTAGTCTTCTGGGAGAAAATCTCAGCAATACAAAGTCCCTAGTTTGAAATTCATTATAAAAGCATTTCCAAAGTTTCCATTTGGAAACATTCCATTGGAGTTCACCTCTCTGGTGCTTTTATAAAAAAATAATGCAACAAACAATTCTAACTTTCCATGTCAAATATATTAAATATTTATCCATACAATGCTCTGCTGTTGCCATGTGTTGTAGCCATATGTAGTCATCTATTGCAGCATTTGGATTGATTGTAGTGACTGTAGCATGCACCAGTTCACCTGTGCTGCTTTCTCCTCCTTAGCTCCGCAGTCTCACCAATGGTATTCTTGGGGCCCTCCTAATATGCAATGTAGGTTGTGTGCATCTTGCTGGATTTATTGGAAGAAATATGGTGGCCTGAAAATGCCCACACAGACAGATGAAGATAAGCTGTCTTCCAGCCAACCTACAGAGGTAGGATTATGTAGACAAACTTTTCTGAAACAAAACATGGTGCTTTCACAAGACTGCTGTGATTTGATTATTTAATGGAATGTTTTTTATGTATATATTCAACTTTGGTATTACAAAACTCAATTTATTAATGCTTTTTCTGTATTAAGTAGAATTGTACAGTGCTCAGACCTTGTCATATCTTTAACTAGTTCTTGTATAAACAAGCATGTGCTTCCTGCATTTTTGGTGTACAAATGTCATATTGTCTGTCAAACGGTGTGTTATATCTGAAATGTTAAATCTACTATAAAATATCTCATTTAGGATGGCATTATATATCCATTCTCAACAGAGTTGACTGCTCTGTGGCTTCATGCATGGGCCTGTTTTTTGTAAGGTGCTTAGACATGTTATTCACATACTCCTGTGAGTTCTACCTCAGAAGAAAGACTTCTTACAAAAAGTCTTCTTTTTACAAAAGAAAGACTTTTCTTTTTTCCCCTGTGGTGTCTGTCTTTCACGGACACTACGTTCTTTTGCTTAAGCAAATTTTAGACCTTGTTATTTTTTTCTCTTTGACTTCTGATGCTTCCTGACTAGACATAACACAGGTTGAAGAAAAAAAAGTCACAATTGTTAATGGGTTTTGAACACAGCATTAAAATAATGTTCTAACAGTGGAAACCTAATTATACCTCAACTAATTTAAGTCACAATCCTTCATATATACACATGTATCTACAATCCATGTTCTGGTTTTGGCAATCTCTCTTTCTGTGGAATCATTACAATGATCTTATCTGTGTTGTCATTGTCATGTCATGTAAATGCAAAAAAGAAAAAAATATTTTCTAGTTTTTTTTCCTGTACTATCATCTGGTGACCTGTTCTCAGTTGCACTGTAGATTTTAATGCTATAACTAAATAGTCTCTCTTTTCCTGCAAATGTCCTGAATCCTTTTCTAAGGCTATCTTAAACTTTGGGGATGTTTGCGTTCTGTGACTCAGTCATGTATCACGCTCTCTGTGTTCCCTCCGCAGGAGTCGCATGTCCGAACTCACCTGTCCCGGCAGGCCACGCAGGGCACCCCGGTCCGTAACACGGGCAGTCCCAAGTCGGCGGTGAAAACACGGCAGGCTTTCTTTCTGCACACCACCTGTTGGACAAAACTGGCCCGTCAGGTCTGCAAAAATACCCTCCGGCTGCGGCAGGCAGCACGACGTCCCTTTGTCCCTATTAACTGTGCTGCCATTAAGGCAGAATGTAAGATGTTTTTTTAATTCTTAGTTCTGTGTGCTGTGCTTCCCACCCATTTTTGTCTTTTAATTTTATTTTCTTTTTCAATAAACATTTCTTGTCTATACGCTTTTGCTTTTCATTTTTTTTTTCATTTGTCCAGCATTACTGACACATTGGATAAAGTCTGGTTGCCTTGAACAGATCTTAGGCTGTGGGAGCATTTCAAATTAATTAAAAAAGTGATAACTATTACCTCATTCATTTTCAAAAATTGACATTCACAAAAATGGGGGGTAGGAAGGGAAAATCAGTGCCACAACATACATTCTTCCTACTAGGCGGAATGAAAAAAGTGTGCTTTTCTGTTGTTGTTTTAATCATTTGCTGAGCAGAACCTATAGATCTATACATGTACTTTTTTTTCAATGGATTGGTCAAAGAATCAGGTGCTGGGGATTCATAATAATTTAAATGTGGCGTGCAATACAGTCCCTTGTCACTGTGACAATCAGATAGTGGTGATAGCCACATTTCTTCATCATAGTTGCATCATTTTGGTATTTTCTGTTCCAGTTTTAAATTTTAATTCTAAATAAAATTCTGTATTATGCTGCTTCTTTTTATAGACAAAATATAAAGACCTGATTAATTTCTAGTAGTATGACAAAAGGCTATATGAGTTTTTGTAGGTAGTGACAGTAAGTCTTCACCTGCATATGTGTGTAAATTCTGCTGCAAAGTCACTGAATATTTCAACAGCTTTTCTATCTGCACCGGGCACATTGTTTTACTGTTCACACTGTCTGGCTATGATTCCCAGTCTTCCATAGATTGAGTTCTTGGAGCAGATGCTTGGTATTCCAGGATGAGGCATGCTGGTTCATTGTACTGTCAATTGTATTAGAATTGAAGAGAACTTTTAAGATCATTAGATGTGAGGTTTATAAGCATGTTCATTGGATTAACAATAAATGTTTTCCCAGCATACTTATCTGAGATGCAGATGATGTCTGCACTGTTTATAAGAAATTTACTCCGTGGAGGCTTAAAATCTGATTTTGAGTAATTATTTTCCCTTTATGTACTTCAAGACCAGCTATTACGCATATGCAAACTTTTCGCCTACTTCTGCAGTACTCCAAAACTTGCTGAATATTTATGTTCATTGTCCTTGTCTAATTTTTAAACTATTTTGGCCATTTTCTTTCTTCTTTTAAATCTATGCAAGTCAGGAACAACTTTCAGACTTCAGGAAACCATGTGTCAACTGTGACAATAAAATGAGTTGTTCTTCATAGAAGAACAAACACCAACACAAATATTGATGGATTAAATCAATATCTAAAGATGGATTAAGATATTTTTAATCCTCAATGCAAAATAAAGGTTACTTTCTGAGAGAAAGGTATTGTACCTTTAAATTTATGATTCTGCTGAATCATGGAGGTAAATTCGGAAGTTCACTAGAACTTTATATCTTTTTATCCATATCTGTGGTTTTCCTCACTCACTGAAGTAAAAAATATTCAAAAGATGAAACTTTTGTTTAAGGAGAAGAAAAACCAAAAGAAAAAAAATTCATCCAACTGTTAATTGTTAGACTAGAACACATGTTCAGCCTTTAAATAGAGGAGTGAAAAGCTGAGCATTTTAGCAGGAAATAGTCATTCTTGCTTCAACTGGGAGTGTTTTCTCTTAGCTTATTTGAGTGAAAGAGTTCTACATCAGATTAACAGCAAGAGTAGAAAGACTTTTTTTTCCCCCTGTAGTTTGTGTCTGTCTTTCATGATTCTTTTTGCTTAAGCAAATTTTTAGACCTTGTGATTGTCTCTTTGAATTCTGATGCTTCCTGACCTGACATAACACAGGTTGAAGAAAAAAAGTCACAATTGTAAATGGTTTTTGAACACAGCATTAAAATAATGTTCTAACAGTGGAAACCTAATTATACCTCAATTAATTTAAGTCACATTTCTTCATATACACACACGTATCCACAATCTATGTTCTGTTTCTGGCAATCTCTCTTTCTGTGGTATCATTAGAGTGCTCTACCTGCATTGTCATTGTCATATTTTTGCTCTAGTAAAGGCAACAAAGTAAAGAAAAAGAATATTTTGTATTTTTTTTCCCTGTACTATCATCTGGTGACCTGTTCCTAGTGCACTCTGTAGATTTTAATGTTATAACTCAGTAGTCTCTCTTTTCCTGTAAATGTCCTGAATCCTTTTCTAAGGCTATCTTGAATTTTTTGATTTTTTTATTTTTAAACATGATCCTGAATTAGCAGTAATGATTTACTATGCTGGATCCCCTGAGTAATTACAGTATTGAATGAATGTCTGTGTTTGTGTTAGAAATGTTACAGTCATGCTTACCTAATAACCTGGTCAGAGTACCAAATCACCCATGATGTGATATGGCATGAGATGGTTACAATGCCCAAGAACTGATTTGGAATTTGTTTTCCATGTTGATTTGCTGAAACTTGAATCTAATAACTGCTTAGATGCTTTGTCACCTGACTCTTTGTGTGCCAAACCGGTTCTTGAAAATGTAACTGCATTTCCCAACTATATTGCATTAGGCACCATAACAACACTCAGAAGCCATAAAACCTGAAGACAAAAGGATTGGTGGGGCACTTATCCCAGCTGCATACCAGGTTTTATGCCCGCTTAGTCTTGTGCAATTTGTTGAAGTGCCAGGTTGTAAATGAAGCTGATTCCCAGATCTGGGAAAGACTGTCTGAACAAGCGTGTCACAGCTCATAAAATAAATTGGTTTTTGCATTCCACCTGCGTACCTGAATGCATCTGCAGGTACTTCTCATGTCTTGGAGGAGGATGGACGCTTCTGGGAATGATAACCTAAGGCCCAAGCATCTTTCAGCTGAAAACCAAAAAGGTTTTGACAGAATATTTTCTCTTATTGAACATCCACCCGCATCCTCTCCCTCAGCCCATTATATCCACTGGCAGAAAACAAGGTCCTATTCTGTGTTCTTTATTCCTTCAGATAGTGCAGAGAATTAGATTTTCCTCATTAATGAAGCCTGTAGCATGACCCCTGCTCAGATGCCTGCAGGAGGTAGTGGAGAGGATGCATTTACATCCTAGTTCAATCTCGGGATGGCCACCAGGAGGTTGAGAAGGCACAGCACCTCCTGCTAGGAGCACAGCTCATCATGGAAAGCTCAAACTTTGTTCTGTCTGAACTTAATAGACTCACTGTGGTTGGTGACAGTAAACTTGTCTGCTGGTTTTTCAGGAATAATTAGGATTGGTGAACTGCTTTAGTAAGATGAAATTGTCGTGGTCTAAATCTCATGCACTCCCTCCTTTATAGTTTGAATATATTGCATGTTTTTTTAAGAAAGTTAAGCAAGAGCATAAGAGCATCCTGTCTGGGAAGGTCTCTTAATTAGAGAAAAAGCAAAGTGAGCATTCTTCTCAGCAGTCACTGACGAGACTGGATCTGTTTGCAGCTCACAGGCAGGTTGATAAATGCCTGGCAGTGAGCCATGCGTCTGTAAACATTATTGCTTCAGCACAGGAGACTTTTGAGGGATTTTTCTTTTTCCATTGCTTGGCTATAGCTTTATCACTATAACTATATGTATTAATGAGAGTAATTTAGATCTGGATAACTACATGTTGTCTGTGTAGACGTGATTGTCAAAATGTTTTCAGTGCATGATAATAAATTATCTGTGTAATATATGTATAGTTATCTGGAAATGGGTATACTGATCATGATGAAAATTTATTATACATTTAAGTCCTCTGATTTATTAACAAATATGGTACACAGTACTTGCTAGTGATCTAGTTTGATGCAACAAAGACAGGTGAAAACAGTAGAATATGCAAAATGGTACTCATTTGTCTTTGTAAGCATAAAGTTTGTATTTTACTGACAAAGCTACCCATTCATCTGAATTGAGTAATGTTTATGAGTATTGGCTCACAAACTATGTTTTGCATCCTTGATTTTGATAGCTATGGAAGAGCTTTTAGCTGTATCTAGGATGAAAATATTTTCTGTTGTTATCTTTCAATACAATTTATGCTAGATTTTAATAGCCAGCAAAATAATTGACAGAGCATATTATTTTTTTTCCAAAGTTTCTAAGAATACAATTCAGGGAATACAGTACATTCATTAGATGATCTGCATTTTCACAAAGATATGATGGAATGTCAAAGAGAAATAACTTGCTCAAGAGACTTACATGTCTATTTTTTTTTAAAAAAAGGAAATAATTAGAAAATACTTTCATTTCTAAAAGCACAGCCTCATTTGTTATCATCTTATTGGCATTACTGATTTAATTCACCTCTGTCACATCAGATATGCCCACATCAGTCATTATGCTTGGCAGCTTTAAAACCTCATAAAAAATGCTTTACACTCTGGTTTGTGATGTTATTTCCTAGAATTTTTCTAGTTGTGCTATATCCTCTTTAGGGTTATGGTGCCCCAAATTATTTGCACTTCAAGATACAGATTTCCCATAATTTTAGAAAGTCGTGTTTTCTGTTTTCCTATCATCATTAGATGGAAAACCAGATTTTAAACATTCTGATTTTGATTTCTTTTTAGTATTGTCTAGATATTTTTTAGAAAGCTGTTGATGCTGACTCCATGAATACTCTTCTGCTTTGTGATGGTGTAGGAGCTGTCATTATATCCGTCTATTATGGTGATTTTACCTTTTCAGAATTCATTTACATGCATTGCTTTATGCTGATTCTGTCTTTTGCTATCAGTTTTAGCTTTGATTATGCTCAGAAATTTCTTATCAGGAAATTTTCACTCTAATCACCTCTTTTGCTGCCCTTTTATATGTTGAACAGCACAGGTCATTTGGGGATTACACAGACAATTTAATAGGGTTTTAATTCCTGAAAAAGCCTATTTTACCCTGTAACAGCTGGACAGCAGAGGTCTTTGGTGACCAAGTGTGGTAAAAGCTCTCTGAAATGCCAAATTGGATGCCGGATCAGCTGCATTTGGGCAGGTCATGGTTCTCTCAGAGGGTCCTGGCAGGCCTATGACAGTGGTTTATAGGACATGTAAGTAGGAAGGGACCCTGAAGGTCTCTAATCCCACCTTGCATAAGGTCCACGTGCTCATGTGGCCTTTAGGCCAGATGAGCTTTTTGTATCCCCCCAGACGGAGACTGCGTGACTTCTCTGGGCACCTGCTCTAATGTTTGATCAACCTCAGAGTAAACAATCTTATCCTTGTATCTAACAATCTCCTGTCTCCCAGCCTGGCTGCTGCTACAGACAGGAGCAGTGTGATGTTCTGTCCCTGTGTTCCTGTGAGAAGGGTCTGGCTCAGTGTCTCTAGGCTCTGCTGCTGGGAGGCTGCAGGTGCCAACCCGGTGTCCCGTTGTCCTTCCCACCTCAGGGCTGCCCAGAGCCACTTTCCCCAGGCCCTGCATGTCCTGCACCCAAACACCCAATCCATCAGCTGGCCCTGCTCCCGTGTGCCTGTATCCCTTCCCTGGTGGGGACCCCAGAGCTGGACACGGGCCTGGCTGTCGTGTGCCGAGGAGTGAGGGGAGCAGTGACCTCGCTCCCCCGCCCTGCCAGGCCCGCGTGTGCGTGAGGCCGGCGCGCCATCGTCCTTCTGCTGCAAGGACACCACCGAGTCCTGAGAACACACTCAACTTGCTTTCCTTTCCAAGGTCTTTGTTGGCTCCCTTCACGTTTCCAAATTTAACTGTGTGCCTCTATTAATAATGCAACCTTCTGCCAGTCTGCAGACCTACTTACTGGGGAATGTTATCACATTTGCCCTGTTTTTGTTCTCTTGAACCAAGAACATTTAAGCATTCATTAAACACCAGCAGCGTGTCTGCTCAGCAGTTTGGATGAATTCCACCTGGTCCTGGTAACTTGGTTCTACTGATTAACCAGTTTGTTTTGAAATATTTCCTGTGGACACTTCAATGTGACACAGTTCTCATACTTTCCTCATAAAAGTATTTTGGAAGTGAGCTTCTCTAAATGCTTCTGCAATGAACAGTGATGCAAGGAATGCATTTGGCTTTTCTGTTGTGCCTTTGTCTTTCTTGTGTATTTTCCTCACACCTTCATAATCTATTGCTACTGACACCAGTACAATTTCTGCTTTTGCTGTTTGAAAAATATACTAAAAAAAAAATCAGATTCCTTCTTGTTATAAATGTATTTTTTTCTTATAGCTTCCACTACTTCACTGGTCTTACTAAGATTTTTATTGCTCATATAAAAGATCATATTTGATTTTAGCATAACTTCCTTTAAATTTTGGGAGTTTTGATAACTTCCTATCCAAATGTTATTCTCTGGTTTTACACTTGAGAATGATGCACAATACAACTTCTATGTTTTTCTCTGTGTTCTGCATAAAGATTGTAAACTTTATTATACTTTTTATGGGAGCACTTTATTGTGGATCAAAATTTGC
The DNA here is from genome assembly GCF_014805655.1 of Passer montanus. NCBI lineage: Eukaryota > Metazoa > Chordata > Aves > Passeriformes > Passeridae > Passer > Passer montanus. Next base: position 10,209,411 of record NW_024358722.1, on the reverse strand, counting down.
TGCTGTTAAACATACTTTACTCTTTCAGGAGATAGGTGTGCTTTGGAATACTCACCTTTGATGAACATGCTTTATCTCAAGTATGAAAACTGTGCTCTCCTTGCAGTATGTACTCCCAGTCGGCATATATAAATACCACAACATGATTCAATATCTTTTTTTACAGTGAAGACACGTAGTTGGAAATTTTTCTTGCTAATTACTTCTTAGGTGATGCTTTGCAGTTCTCAAAGTAGCTATAAAATACTGTATAGCCTCTGCTTATTTTACTGAGGGAGTCAGTGGAGACACATCATTCTGCTCTACCACTTAAATAATTTCAGGTGGTTTGCAATATTAAAAACATTCCAGACACCAGGCCTTTTGGGTTTTTTCCCTGAGCACAGTATGTTTTGTGATTAAGAAAAAGTAACAAAAGTACTTAATGTACTCAGCGTTAGGGCTCTGGAACATTTGAAACCCACTGGTATTTCCATAATTTTAGGTAGGTTCCTTAATCTATTAAAGTAAGTTGTGCTTTGCCTACTGCACTGAAAACATCTTCTTGAACATCTGAAATACTTATTTCAGTCATTGCTGTGCATTCATGATCTTTATGATTTTTGCACAGATCTAGATTAGAATCGATAAGGGATTGTAAATTCTACCTGGTGTCTTATCCTCTTCCTGTTACTGTTTACTCTGTCTCATGTGCTGGAATGAAGCACATGAGAAAAGTTTGGTGAAACACAAGGAGGAGTTGCAATTATAATCTATTTATAATGTGTCCTTTCTGTAAAACTTCTAGGTAGGTATTTGTGGGAAGTTATTCTATTTGAGAAAGCTCCCAATCTATAGAATCACTGTATGAATGCAGTTTTGTCCAGAACAGAATACCTCTATTCTAGGGATACTGGAAGCTCTCTTTGGGGGTTTTTATGTGCTCTTGGGAGACAGGTAACCCAATCATTCTGAATAATTAAAAACAAAAAAAGAGATGGTCTAATTCCAGTCGTCTTGAAATTATTTACTGAAACCTGGTGCCTTGTGAATTTTTGCCTTAAGTGACTGACTTTGTTGTCTAAGCATAAACCTCTTTATGTTAACACTTTGTGTTTGGGACATGCAGATGGAATCTCTGCTTGTGTATTCACAGTAGCACCAGGAAATTCAAGGCAGTTGCTGCACTGCTAGTTTTCATGTACTTAGCAGAAAGTTACAGTCTTTGAGATATTTGAGCTCTGTAATTCTTGGTTACAACTGACCATTTTGTTGAAAAGTCTACAGTGAAGAGTTGTATGACAAAAAATCAGTAGTCCCAGCTTTAAATCCTTTACTCTGTATTGCCCCATTTAGAGATAGAGAAGCGTGTAGAAAACAACAAATAATTCAATGTAAATAATTTTTAATAGCCAAAACCGCATTTTTTTTCATCTGTGTTCCATTTGCCTGGCTGACTATCTCCAGAAAGACTTTGTAGCCAAAAACTGCAATCTAACTGGTGTTAAAACTTGCATTAGCTTCAAAAAAAAATCATAACATCACTTGCATGAAAGAGGACATGTCCTGCCTTTAAATTTTCATGATTAGAAGTATTAATGATTAAAAGGAGAATCTAAAAGGTGGGCTAAAAGAAAACCAGAAATTTGTGTTAAAAATGCAAGTCAGAAACTGGTTGGTGTATCCTAAATCTCTTTGTAATACTAAAATATTTAAACTGAATTTTATTCTTTAAAATTCTCAGATGCAGATCGACATTGTGAACTTGCTGGGAATCCTCTGAAGATAAAAAGCACCAGAAAACCACTGTCATGTATCATTGGGTATTTAGGTGCGTATCTGCCTCCAGAGAATAACAAACCAAGTGAACATTCAGTGTGTGCTGAAGCTTCCTAGCCTGGTATGCACAGAAAGAGAGATTTATGCTTTTAGTAACGTGAAAAAATTCCGAAGTTAATAAATTAATAACAATGGTGGTCCACTATGAGTTGCAAAACTGCATGGTTGAACTTGCAGGATACAGGCAGAAGTCCTCCTGATACTGGTTTAAAATGTCAGAGAGAAACCTGATATAATTTAAAATGTGAAAAATAGTCTGGGTCTCTAAATAAAAGGAATAACTGCTCAAAGGGGAGATTCTCAGTATGCTCAGGGCTACTCTACTGTGGCCTTTGTATCCATTTGCAATACTACTTTGTACTTAAAAGCAGGGGACCTCAGCCACGCTGACACATACCTTGTAATTTGATGACCTAAGTTTAAAAGGTGCAACGAAATGTGTATTGAGTTCACAACCAAGACGACAATGAACTTATAAGTAAATGGGAAGAGGAAAAAATCTAGTAATAGGGATTCCTTGCAATGGGCCATCAGTGACTGTTAAATATTTGCACAGTCATATAAGAATTGTGGTGACCCAGAGGCTGTTAATCCTCAAATGGATACAGAAATCCATCCGTTGATCAGAGGTGCAGTGAATAATGCTGCTGTGTATTAATCCTGTTCTACAGAAGTGAACTCTACAGCTGAGTGTAGAGCTTAGTCTAGAAGTTTTGCTCATAATTTTAGTCACCAGGAGGGGATTTTTTGTACTAGATCAAAGTAAACAGTAAATCTCTTGCCTTACTAAAATAGAAATCAGCTATTCATAGTAGTTACAACTTCTCTTCCAGGACATCGATTTTGTCTAAATACTAAGTTCAAGAATGTGGGTAATGAGGAATTAATGCCATTCTCACTGAATTTTGATTTCTCCTGCTCCAGAGTTTAGGATAAAAGCCACGGATTATTCCCTAGACATCCCAGTGGTGTGTGTTAGGTGTGTTGAAGAGACTACTTTGGTTGACCTGGTGGAGTTGAGGTTGTGAGGGGGAAAGCTGGACAGGGGATGGTTCATCCAGCTGACCCGTCTGTACATCTAAAGAGGAAATGGTAACGTGAGGAAACTTAGAAGACACCACATGTTATTAGTGCCATGTTATATAGCCTTTGAGGAGTTGTCTTGACCCCTCTGGGAGTCTAAGTCTGTAGGTTTAATATGAGTGAATGGATGAATAGTGTCAGGCAGTATTTTGTGAACTTACATGAAGGTCTGGTAGAAGATTAACAGTGCTAAAATATGCTGGGTATCTGTAGAGGCTGCTTAGAATTTGACTGTATGGGAAATAAGTGTCTCACTACAGCTGAGGAAAATAGTGTGTGTTATGGAGAGTATGGAATGAACCCAGTGCAGTTCATTACATTTGTCTGAATTAACTTTATAGGGATGGCTAGAAAATGGCTTTTTGTTTGTTATGTATCTTGGTTAATTTTTTTTAGTTTAGTTTGTTTGTGATCTTTTTAGTTTATTTGGGATTTTTGCAGTTTCAGTAAATAAGTAAATCTGGCATTATTTTTCTCATAAAATTATTTTTATATATCATGTCATAACTTATATAGGAGGCACTTGTTTTCTTTTTATGATTCATGCTGTGCCATTCTCACAGAAATTTATTGGTATATGATTAACAATGTGTCAGGGCACTACTGTTTTCAACCTTTCTGGTAAGGCAGGGAGGATTTCAGTGCCCTGCACATCCTGGGTCATCACTTCCCTTTACCCTCGTTCTGCATCTTAGCTGCAGGTTCCACAGATGAGGTAGGACAAGCATGTAAATTAGGCCTTGTCGTCTCAAGAGCTGGGGCTAATCCCCTGCAATTTCATCAGTCATCACTGTGCTTTCTAAAACAAAGCTGCTATGGTGAACTCTTGGCTAATTAAATGTCCTATATTACCTCCTAGTTATGAGGAAACCAGGCTAACACTCCTGCTGGGATACATGTTGAGGAGATGAGGTGAGAGGAAGGTGCAGCTGCCTAAGCCCCTCTGAAATCCAGGATGTTTGTTGAAGTGATTTGGTAGAAGACTTCAGCTTCTCTTTGTTTGCTTTGGGTTTTTTATTGTTTTACCTTACTGACATGGTGGAAAAGGGAGAAGTTTTTAATGTTATTGTTATTTACTTGCTTGAGGCTGAAATCTGGTCTTATAAAATGGATTCCTAATATGTTTTTGAAACATTATCTCTTACTCCTATTTATTTTTATTTCAAAATGTGGCTGACTGGTTATTTGCTACTAGTCATGAGATAATTTGAATGCTGTAGTCTGTTCTCTGAGTTAGAACAAGGTGCAGCTGGCTAAAAGATTTTCAGTGAAGAGTTGTGCAATAGAACAACGATAAGAGCAGCAGGAATTAAAAGATTTTGATTACTATTATTCCATAATACAATTATATGAAGGGATAATAGGCAAAACCCCTGAATTGCCTCGTTACTCTGCTTGGGTGTGATGAGGTGGCTGGTTATAAAGTGCTGATCTAAAGCATGAAAATATTTGAAGCAAGTCTATATGTAGAGGAAGAATGAAGCAAGATGTAAAGGTCTGCACAGGAAGGACTCAGTCCATTGGGAAGTGGTTCTGGCTGTTTAACTGAGTTCCTTTCTAGAACTTTAATGTAGAGTGGGTCTTGCTACCTTCCTCTACTGCAGAAAGGGAAAAGACAGACTTTGTGGTAAATTAATGGAGGATTAGTGACTTCTGAACTGAATAGAAGTTGAAGAAAGGAAATGCTTCCTTCCTCAACTGCTTGCTCACCCTGAAAATATGAAATTGCCTCTCCTATAGGTTGGAGATGAAAGAAGATGGAGTTCTCATATGTTGATGCAGCTGCTGGGATTACTGTGGCTGCTGCTGCAGTTCTTTGGCAAATAAAATATTTTAGTGTTGTTAGCCCTGGAAATCTACCATTTCCTTCAGAAAATTGGAAAAGATTGCTAAATGAACATTTTAGAATGCAAATTCCAATTACCTTCAGCAAATGACACAAGTGTATCTATTTCAGTTTAGACTTTTGCCTTAGCAATCAGTGGTGTTCATAACATTAAGCATGCCCATTTTAGTAAAAAAGCAAAGTGTGAGATGCTTGTTCTCCACAGCAAGAAAAATGGGACATGCCATGAAATCTTTTCTGTGTGAAAAGCAGATGAATTCTGCAGTGAATGGCTGTAGAAAGCTCTTATCTAATTAAGTTTTGGGAAATTTGGTGACGTCAAATCTACAGCTCTGCCCTGAAGTGACTGGTTACCTGTGCCTTCCTTCTCTGCTGTTCTAATACTTGCCTGTATATTTCTCTGGCCTACTGCTTCTTACCTGGCCCTCTTGAAGCTTCTCGTGGGAGGGTGTTCATGCTTGGAGAGTGTGATTGCAAGCTCCAGCCAAAGCAGTGGTGAACAATTAAGCAGTCTTTTCCAGTGTGAAAATTGTTGTTGTCTCCTCCTGGCACACTGTTCCAGTACAGCCTGGCCAAGGCCATGGGGCTGAGAGCTCCAGGCAAGGCAGGTGAGCGCTTGGGTATCAGACTTTGGGCATTCCTGAAGGAGGAAGAACATGGTATTGCGGTGGGCTTTGGCTTTATGCAGTGGTTTCTCTTTCTCCTGAATGATAGCCATGGATGGCAGAGGCTGGAGAGGCTCCTCCTTGGATACTGGTCTCACTGTAGATTTTGCATCTTTCCAGCTTCTGTGCTCCATTTTATAAACAGAAAAGCAGAAAGAAGCACTTTTCAGGACATGTAAACTTGGACTGCAAATGAGAAAGTACTTAATTTTTGTGTTCTGATCTCACCTGCCTTGGGCAGCTGACTCTGCTGATCTGACTCCCAGCCCCTCTGCCCTTCTCAGCCTCTTCTGCTGCCTGGGGTCATCAGAGGGCTGCTGTAATTGGGCTGCAGGCGCCTCATAACCTGCACAGTGCTGGCAGCTGGTGCCCTGCAGCTGTGTCAGAGGGACAGGACCTGCCCCTGGGTCTTCCCACACAAGTCTGGGTCCACCTAAGGCTGGACACGGTGGTGGCATTTTGAACCCAAATGTGTGATGGGAATTAGTTAATTGGTTCAGCAAATTCCTCGTGAGGGACCAGCAGACTCAGCCAAGACTTCCTTTTGCCACTTTTATCTGACTGATAACTGAGAAATTTCCATGCAGCTGTGTCAGCACCTGGCAAACACAGCAGGTGCCACACTGAAATGTGCTGACCAGATGTGCTGTGCTGCCTCTTACCCACTTTATTCCTCTTTCTCTAAAATAATATTGCTCCATGAAGCAGATGCTCTGGGATATTTGAAGCTCCCCAGTAAGGGGAAGTATGGAAGTGTTCTCACTGCAGTTTTGGGGTAGTTTTAGCTGCAGAGCCCTACAGTGTCTGGCCCCCTCATTGCTGCACCTTGTGACTTGTGTGTGGGAAGATTCCTCTAAAGCTTGTTATTGTGACAGAAAATACTGAATAGCTTGAGGTATTGAGGTAGTTTCAATACAGTAAAATGCTTTTATTTGCTTGCTAAAACCTGTGGGTGTGAAGCTTCAATACAAATCTCAAAAGGGTACAAAAATATAAACACACCCATTTCAGACTGTTTTGTATTTATTAGCTCTTCAACCTCAAATCCTTACATATCTGCACTGTGGATTTGAGCTTGGGTAACCTAAAGTGAAATAGATCTTTCTTATTTGGAGGACCTGTGGGTAGGAGGACTCGTGTTGTTAAAGGTCTTGTAAACACACAAGTGCAGAAGGAACTTTCTTTTCACTGAAAATCAAAAGTAAATTTTATATGTGGACTAGATTGTTTTATTTATCTTAAAACCAAGTAGATATCATTTCTCTCTCTCTTTTGTCTCAAACAGAGATACATCCTGCTGTGAAACCCAGTGTAATCAGGTCAACACCAAGCCTTCAAAGTCCAAGTGCAAAAAGACTGCTTGCACCCTCCAACCACTCTTCATTAAGTATTTTGGGGAAAAGAAACTACAGCCATCATAATGGGCTTGATGGTACGTGAAGGAATATAAATGAAATATTCTTTAACTCTGAACTGGAAAACTTTCTGTGAACCTGAGGGAACATTAAATGAGTGGAACAGACTTAGAGAAATGTAAGATATGGATGTCATGTTTATAGCATCAATGCAATGAATATTCACTGGATAAAGATATATTAATACCATCTCTTATAAAAACTTAATTTACCATTTTTCTTACTGATCATGATTTGTCAAAAAGGACAAGAAAATAATAAAACAGATTTGGTGAAGGCAGAGATGCAGCATGCTTTATTTTGGCTTTTTGCATTGCACCTTAGAAAGCCACTGTCCCTGCAGAGGAGGAAGCAAAAGGTGTGTCAGAGAGGTGCAGGAGAGGCTTTTTCTGTACACTGTGCAGTGCCAGAGGTGACTTCTAGGCCTGGTGTATCCAGCCACTTCATTACACCTCAGTGCAAACTAAAAGCAGGAATGAAGATGTGTGAAAAAAACCAAAAAAACCCCAAACAAAAAAAAATGGATGGAAATTTTTGGGTAAGACTAACTTTTCTCAAATAATTTTTATTTTTCATCCTGAAAAATGACTGTACATTATTGATTTTTTTTCTTTGCCAAACAGAAAGGTTTTTCAACTCTAACTGCAAACAATTTTGCCATGTCTAAATAAGAGGAGAATCCATCAGAATATAACGTTTACACTAAAAGAAAATGCATGCGTGCATTCCTGATATCTCTTTGTGAGATATAACTTCTGTAAGCCATTAACTTATTTGTTCTGTAATTGAATAAGGTTATTGAGGGTAGAAATCTGTCAGATGTTGGGCTCTCAAATAGACTGTTCAGGAGATGATGTTCACAAAAGAGGTGACTGTCTGCTTTCATGTTTCACGGAATAGGTTGAGGTAGAAAGGAGAGGAATTGCCCTTCAGATAAGCTCATAGAAATAGTATTCCAAATAAAAGGAGAAAAACTTGATTAATTATCCATTGTGTGCCCCATAATCGTGTTTTCTGTCATTGCAAACACTACTTGTATACTGCAGTGAAAACACCTGCTGTACATTTAATAACACCTAGACAGGAATCATGACATCCTTTGACAAGAAGTGGTTACTGAGAATACACAGAAGAGAGGATTGCTTGCTCTTCTGCTCAGCACGCAGCTATTACACCACAGACAAACAACATTCATGGAAGCACAGGCTCTTCGGGGACCAAGGTGACACCATGGGAGAAAATATTGCAGCTGGAAGAAAATGTGATATCTGCATTAGTAGGCAGAGCCATAAATGCTGACTTTCCACTGCAACCTTTGAAGGTGGAGTTCTGCATGGATGGTTTAGTAGTTGCTGCATGAGAATGTGAACAAAGGCCTCCCCATCCACCAATGCTGGCCCTTAGACTGGGCTCTCCATGAAAACTCTGAGTTGAATTAGTTTCCCTTGGATGTAAAGATGATCATTGAATGCTTTCAGTTGGAAAATACCTCAAAGATGAAGTCCAGCCCTTAACTCAGCACTGCTAAGCCCTAAATCCAACATGCCCCAAGTGTTAAATCCCTCCAAGGATGGTGGTGACTCAGCCACTTCCCTGGGCAGCCTGTTCAATGCCCAGGGAAGCTTGACAATGCTTTCAGTGAAGTTATTTTCCCTAATATCCAACCCAAACCTCCCCTGGCATCACTTGAAGTTGTTCCCTCTTGTCCTATCACTTCTCATCTGTGAGAAGAGACTGACACCCATCTTGCTGCAACTTGCACCTTTCTCCAGCAGAGAAGGCTGTAGCAGTTCAAGGTAATAAGTTCAAGGTAATTATTATAAATAAGTTCAAGGTAATTATTATGATTAAACTCCTCCTTATGTCTCTCTAAGGAGGCACACTTGGAAATCTGTAACATTTTTCTTCTACTTAGTATGGATGTTTTCCTCAAAGTAAAGAGTGTGTAAAACCAATTATTAGCTACACCAATTAGTGTGTATCAGTCAGCTGTGTTAAAGAAATTTGCACAAAATAACATCTAATTTTAAATAGTAGTATTGAGAACTGCAAGTCATTGCTTTAGGAGATATTTCTGCTTATGTGTTTCCTGTGAAAACAATGTACTGGAAAGCATATATCCTAAATAAGTGAAATCTGTATTTTTTTAGTGCAAAAATTACTAACACAGTACTAAAAATGGCTATTTTTATTATTATTCTTGCCACTCTCTTTAACTAAAATGTGGAGAAGTGTAAATAAAATGCAATGAAAAAATAACAAACCAGTACTCAACAGCACAGATTCCATTTTTCTGACTTAAAAGTGATTACCTTCATATTCACAATTTACCTCCTCCCCCGGTTATTGGTAAATATAAAATATATTTTTCTTTTTGCTTGTGTTTTATCCAGCTTCTCTTCAATACCAGATCAGCTTGGGAAGTGGTGGTTTCTGTCATTTCCCTGACCACAGTGTACTATTTGTGCAGTGAAAGGTTTTACCAGCCTCCAGAGTTTTTGTATTACTATAAATACACTAAAAAGCTTTTTTGAGTCCAAAATACTACTGATTGCTGCAGGTTTGATTATGTTGTATCAATTAACAGCATCCAGAAGTCCTGATATGGAGATGATGACAGATTCTGGTTTTCAGTGCATGCTTTGGTGAAATGAGCAAACAGAAAGGAGCACAGGGAATTTATATTACATTTCATTTGCTATTTTCATAATCTTAATACTATTAACATGTAAATGTCTGCATTTTCAAGGTTACTTTTTCCAACAGTATTAGATATTTGTTGTGAGAAAGCCACATCAATATATTTACTTAAAATATACAATATTTCACAGCATTCAAATAAATGCTGCTTAGACTTGTGCAAATATATATTTAGGTTAGCATAATTTAAGTCAATCTTACTGCCTAGATGAGTGTCTTATCTTGGCAGAATTTCTTTTTAAGCAAATTAATAATTATTTGCTTTGAATATAGCAGTACATTATGGAAATGGTACATTTTTTATGCCTCTTGGGGGAAGTGGGGGAAGATTATGAGAAGCATCATTAATATTTAGTTAAATGCTTTTAAGAGTAATAAACAAGAATATGATTAGCATTTCTTATACAAGTCTTACATTGTCTTAAGGTCTGCTTTTAGCCAATGCAGAACAAGATTCCGTTTCAGTTGTCCATGGATGAACCTCCAGAAAAGTTCTAGTGCAATTGATATATGAGCTCCCTCATTTATTTTTTCATAATGTTGTGCCCTGATATCTTGTTATTGTCAGTCATGGACATGAGTGAAATTGCTTTGCTTAAGCACTGTGTATTGTAGCTAGAGAGAGGATCTTGTAGGTTTTTGTGTTCCTTATTGGGAGGAAGAGTTTTGCTGGATGGTCTTAGAAAAGTGTTTTTCATTTTATTTTCAAACAGCAAATCTCACATTCTGTTAGATGTAATAAAAAATGCCAGTAAACTGGCATTTTGCTGTTCTGGAAAACTCACAGTACTTTGAGAAGTCTGTGTAATATACATGCTGGAGCTTTTAACTACTCTGGGATGCAGCATTTCAATTGCTGCTGAAACTAAAGTCAGCATAAGATATTTAAGTGACTCTCTGCCATGAAGATAGCCTCTTTCAAGTGGGAAAATTCCATCTTCAGAAAATCACGATGTTGCAGAAGGTTACATGTATCCAATTTTGTTACTGGAGTTGATGATGGGAAGATTTAGGTGTGACTGTAAAGTGCTTTAGATATTTTGAATCTGATCTTTAAATTACAGCGTCTGAAATTATTCCAAGCAATTACTTTCTCCCACAAGCTGCTTAACAGTGAGCAACAGTGCATCCAAGTAGTCAAATTTTACGTCAGCCTATTGTTTTGGCAGGGTGAGTAATGATAATTTTGCTTATAGTATTTGGAAACATCAGGTAGAGGTATTTTACACAAGAATAATCTCTGTCATCTGGCATGCATTTCCTTACCTTTCATGCATTAGAACCAGAATATCCACAGGCTGTCCAAAACATCAGCATCACTAATGAGGTACAGAAATCTGTCTGTGCCTGTTTATACCATTTTCATATTGTGGACAAAAAAAAAAAACAGCTTTTCATAGCTGTAGAGACTCAAATTAACAGCCCTGATCCTCCTTTCATCCCTGCCATGCCTTTAGTGCTGTATTCAGTCTGAGATGTCCTGCTGCCTTCATGAGGATTCTTTCACCAGTCACATTTCTGTTCTGGAATACACTGAAGTGTGCAGCTAATATATGAAGTGTCTAGGAATGAGGCAACAATTTTGGGGTCTGTTTTCCTAGGAACCCCCACATCTCTGGCCTGGCAGGATGAGAAAGTGACATGAGAAATTGGCACATGGAGGAAGCCCTCAAAATGATGTACCTTCTCTCTTAGATACTGTTTTGGTCAATCCTTCTCTCTATGCTTATGACTGATACTATTGGCTATTCAGGAGATGAATAAGATAGAAAAGCTTAATTTTCACTCCTAGTTTTCCACGGAGAATTTATGACAAACAATATAATAATAAAATATAATATAAAACATCTAATATGATATAAAACATATAATATAATGAAAACATAAGCAGCCTGACAGACATACAGGGAGACCAAAACCTTTCCTGTCCCAAATTTTTTTGAAACAGAGAAAATAATTATAATACATGCTTCATTATAATTAAGTTCACGTAACATTATGTGAAAGTACATTAAAGGGAAGGAAGTTTCACTCTAGGATGAATTTTTTCAGCATTGAGTGAATTGTATTTTCATAAATGTGCCTGATTGTTGTTATCACAATACTGTGTTTTGGTAAAGACAGAGATGTTCTGCTGTGGTGGCAGAGCAGCAGCATGGATTGCACATCAAAAAATATCTGGTGCTCTGTTACTTTAAAAAAGAAAACCCTAAATTTTCTCTTACACATTAATAAACTGTAAACCTACCAAAATTTTTGTAAATCTCCTTTAACATACTAGTGATTTCCAGCTGAAAGAGTAGAAATGAGTTGTGGCAAACAAGCTGCTATGTGAAAATTTGTCTTCCTTCCATGCTAAAGCACAAGGTATGATTAATGCTGGATTGTATATACTCACTCTTCCCAAAAGTGAGAGACAAAAGCTATATATTGCTCCACAGTCAGTTTTCCCTTTGAAGTTTGCTTAGGACATGCGTGTTCCAGCTTTGGTCTTTGGTATAGCCAGAAAACACTTTAAAATATTCAGCTACAGATTTCTCAGTCAAATGTGTGCACTGGTATTGATGGAAATATGAACATGGAAAATAGAGCTCTCAGGAAAAAATTATGCTGTGTTACTGTCATTTACTGAGGAAAGCAAAGGAATATGAAAAGGTGTTTATGGCTCTTATTTACTTCCCAAAATATATTGCTTTCATCCTTATATCATTATAAGAAATACTTATGAGCTTAGTCCTGCCTTTCTATATAGAGTCATTAAAACCATCTCTGACCCTCAAGAGATTGACCTAACAACCTTTTTACGTTTAAATTTTGCAAGTTGTGCAAGAGTAGCCAATTTCTTTCCATTTTCACTGTGCAGTTGGAAGCACTTATTTAAAATATTTATTAAGAAACTAAAATGCTCTAAAGCTTACATTTCTATGGTTAGTAAATTCACTTGTTTTTGCAGAGGCCCAGATGATGATAGTGAAGATGATGAACTACTGACAACTTCCAGAGCCCAAATAATGTGCCTGGAAAGGGACACATGCCTTAATTACCCAAGGATGTTACTGCTGACATTGTCAATCATTTGTAGAACTAAGCTTCTGCATCTCATGTTTGCAAGTATCAAGTAATTTTTTTTCCCTATTTAAATTTCTGTGTTATGAAACAGTGAGTTGATGATTCCTCACTTTCCTCTTTGGTCTTCATTTCTCCAAACCCAGTGATGTAAATGATGTTGTGACTTAACATGAAAAATAACCAAGTGGGAGGAAAATACTTTTGTCTGAAAAAATGGAAGAGAAATATCTTTCTGTCCTAGATTTTTTTTTAATTGAGAAAATTATTTATTATCTCACAATGATAAACATGTACATTGAATTTACATTGCAGTTATCTTCCAAGTATTTGAGCTCCTTTGAGTAGAAATAAAAGGACAGTCTTCCATTCTCTGTCTGATGATTGCTCAAACTGCAGGGTGTTTTTAAGTGAGAAAAGGTAAGCAGTGTAATTTGGCCACAGGAGTGCTTGTGAGGAGCAAAAGCATTCTTGCAAACCCAGGTTTGCTTGGATTTCTTCTGAGAAAGAACCATTCCTAAGCACATTTTGTATTTTTTAAAATACAGAGAGCGATTACTTTTGTTATGCCAAAGTCAAAATACAATATCCATTCAACTGAAATGCTCAGGTTTACTGTATCTTGATAAATGTGAATTATTTCTCAGGGTGAAAGTACCTTAGAAATTGAATAAGGCATTATTATTGATTCCTTTGGCATTTATTCCTTTCTTTCAAAAATGTATCTTTGGTTTTGTAAGGCTTCTTTGCCTGCAATTGATTCACAAGAAAAGCAAAAATCCAGAGTCACATTCATGCTTTAAAGCGCTACTTCGCGTGTGCCATAGATCACTCTGCTTTTGTTGTGCCAAGGAAATGAATGCTTATGAAATATTGGTGTGCTGGATCCCTGAACTCACCAGTGCAGCACATTTTCTGGTACCACTGGTGGCAGCAGGAGTCAGAAAGAGCAAGGCAAGTGGGATCCCAGGTGGAGGAAAAGGCACTTCATGGTAAAGTGCCCCATTTTTGCTGTTGAGTCAGTGTTGTTTTAATATACAGGTAATGGGTACACATGAAACTGCAGTAACCTTGGCTTTCCTAATTGGCACAATGAATCAGCTCTTCAAACAGGAAACAACAGTGTAATTAAGTTAACATTTAAATCACAATGCCGATAGCCAGAGCTTAATTCCTAGAATCACTACTTTCCCCTAGTATTATTTTAAAGAATTACAGTTGCAGAAAGAGAATCAAGTTTGTTTGATAACAGGATTAGCAGCATATTACCTCCTGAATTATGGGTTCTGGATTCAAGATCTGGAGTTCATACTCACTGGCAAGTAGGTTGATTATTTTTTGAGACCTGTGATTTCAGAGCAATAGTTCCTAACAATTTTACTACATAATGCAATAGGGAAGGCATCTTTATAAAGTGCTTAGGCAGTGGAACTGGAAAGATCCCGTGTCTGGTCTCTGATATTTTGTGTGGTTTTATGTTTTTTTGGGGGGGAGCTTTTTCTTTGGTTTGTTTGTTTGTTTGTTTGTTTTGGGGTTTTTTGTTTGTTTGGTTGGTTTTGGTTGGGTTTTTTTTGGGGGGGGAGTGTTTTGTTTTAGTTTTTTGGGTTTTTTTTCCATCTGTATATTCTTTCTCCAGTGTTTAAAATTCCTGTCTTGGGAGAATAACAGTCTTCCTCAAAAATCATTCTTACTATCAGACATACATATGCATTTATATATTTTCAGTAATACTTTTGAATTAAAAATGTCACTTGTTCAGTTGTTGTGAACTGGGAGGAAAAAAACAATTATGTTTGGTTACTCAAAACTCATAACCCAAATGGAGGAGAAATAACAAAGCAGTCTTCCTTTCTCAGATTTTTTCGTAAAGTGGTCCATCCTGGGTGAAATGAACTTTTAAAGTCTTATGCACCATCATAAACTTAGATGTTGCTAGGATTAAACAGCTCTGATATTGCCAGTCTGCCTTTATATTCCACCTGTCAAAATCACATTATCTTCAAGCATATTTATTCTGGAGGCTTTAGAAGTTGGACAGGTTTCACTCATTAGTGTTGTCAATGATCCCGTTTCATAAAAAAGAGAAATACCAGTTAACTGTTTTCTGTCAGCAGAAATAAAGAATATCACATATACAAATAACACATGAACAACTGGAAAAGGGTTCTGATATGTAATAAAAAATAACATGTTGCTGGGAAATAATATGTAAACTTGAAATAGTTATGTAGCTGACACCCTTCCTAAGCAGTGCCCGTTTTCTGATTTAGCCTTAAATGGTTTTAGTCGGAAATCTTAGGGTGTTCTACTGCCTGGAAACAGGGAGAAACACTTGGTTGATCAATATGGTTGGTGAAGCACATGAAGCACATTCTAATGTGATTCATTCTATGGTGAAGCACTTTCTAATATGGGGAAATGTCTTCTACAGCTTACTAATTTCTATTTGAGTTCAAATAAATATGTTGTAGAAAGGGCACAGGAGCATCTTAAGCAGCTTCTGTTGTTGGCACATCAATTTCTCCACAATAATCAACTTAGAAAGATCTTGTCAGCACTGAAGCTGCATTTACTGAAACTCCCCCACATCACAGCACTACAAACCCTTGTTAGTGGTGATGATGTCTGGTCACTTCTGCTTTAAAATGGAGCAATCCACTTCCCTGGCACACACTGGCCTTAAGGGGAGAAACAGTCTCTGTCCTGGAGTTCCCTTCCTGCTCAAGGGGTGCAAGTACAGATCACTGTCTTGCACAAAATCCTTTGCTGTAAGAACTCACTTATAAACCAAATGTCCACTGGTGCCAGTTTCACTAAGATTCGAGTCAGATTATGGCAATTGCCTAAGCCATTGTAGAATTTGGCAGATAAAATTCAAAATCCGAAGTTCTGTTCTCTGTTGTGTTCAATACCAATAATTTTGTGTTTTTTTAAATAATATCTGATGCCATTAAGCTGCACTGGAGTTTGCATTGGTGTGCAGACCTTTTGTAAAAGTTTCTAATGCTGTGTAGACCTTTTGTAAAGGTTTCTAATGCTCTGTGACTGCCTTTTTAAGCAAGGGCTTTCTTCCTTAGTTCCCTTGGTTAACAGTTTTCCACAAAATTAGTTGGTCCATGTGTAAGTGTTTTTCAGAACCTGCCAAGTCAGGGTGTAATTATTTTTTAGAAGAAATTGGTGTCTGCTCAGTTCTAAAGTCTGAATTTTTGGGTATCGGAGTATATAAGAGTTTAAATTGTGTAACAATGGCACCTTAATTAGTAGTCTTTGCTAATCCTATAATCTTTAGACTGTATCTACTTATTAAACAGCTCTTTTCCTACCTTTGTGTTTATGGATATACTCAGGTCTCTGATATTTGGCAACTTAGATGATATTTCAGTATCTACAGCAAGAAAAATACATTCCAAAAAAAGAGAATTATTCTATTGCATGATATAATAGGGATATTTACAAATATAACATCCTTTTTCACTCCTTGGCTGGGTTGTATTATTAGGTTATCAATATGGTAATATCCTGGAGTTAACAGCTGCTGGCACTACATTAACAGCGTCTGTCAGGTTCTTTTCAAAAATACACTGGTTAACAGTTTCCAGGAAAATTCACTTGTTCCTCAGCTCATTTTAGGGAGATCTTCTCAGTTTCACAGACAACTGAGTGAGAGCATGTCTGTGTATTTTGGGACAATCATGGCTTAGCACAGTTTTTATAGATTTGGCATATAGAGCTGTGCCAAAAGCACAGCACCTCTGAGTAACAGGGAAGATTTCAAGTATCTTTGTATAAAAAATGTGGATTTTTGTTTGTGGGCTTTGATCATTTTGGGAGTGACTGAAAGCACTCTGTAATGTATCTCTTCTGTATTTCAAGAGACAAGAAGCCCCATTCTTTGTGTTTAACTTTGTGGATAATTCAGCCTATGTTTGGGATTCTTCAGGAAATATTGTGCTCTTGGAGATAAGGTGGTTGGGGTTTTCTTTTTTTTCTGGATATTTATGCCTATAAATGGAATGAATCTTCATCTCAGTTATTTACTATTCCCTTAATGCAGTCTCTGTATTTTCCCAGGAATATTCAGGTCCTGTAATGTTATTTTACTGGGCTGATAAAAAAAAAAGTTTTAATAACAAAAATTAGTGTGAAGATAAAAATTTAACAGATTACAGAGTTCTTCATTCTACTGTGACCTTCTCTTACTCTATAAGAGTGCCAAATATGTTCAAGTATCAGGAAGCAGTAGACTGTCACAATATTTAGTTCTTATACTACCAGTTTAAAAATTACTTGGAGGACTGGTGACCCAAATGTATTTTTATATATGATAACTTTTGCATGAAAAAAGAGTGGAAAAGAGGGCTGGTAGAGGAGCTCACAACTAAGATATTGCTGGCTTTAGTTAGGTATTCATGTTACAGTACTTCTGTTAATGTGACCTTAGTGATATAAATATTTCTTATTTAAAACTGATAAAGGATGCAGAATTGTACAAATGTAAATGTAAACTAGATACTGGAATTTCTGTTAAATGTTGGAGTTTAAAAGTAGTTTGATATCTTTAAAATGGCTTACTTTTTTTCTATCAGTCATTGAACTATACCTTCAGGTTAAGGTGACTCCTCAAAATGAAAGGGAAATGCCACTTTAGGAGGGTAATTACTTTTTTCTTTTGAGAGAGATATATGCAGCTGTTCTCATGTCCTTTTTATCTCTTTAATACAATTTTTACCAATAATAAAATCCTTCAAGAATTCTTTGTGTAAGTGATACTAGTCAGAAACCCTGCAAGCTGCAATTTCAAACCTAGAAAAGAATTTTAAAAAGTAATTATTTAGCATTTGTCTTGCTTGCAGAACTGAGACTCTGCTAATTCAATTCATTCAGACTTGTACACATTTTATAAAAACATGTGATTTTGATAAATGTCCCTTCCTTAAGAACTCTCTATAGCCAACAAGGTGTTCTATCCAAATTTTTGACCAAATCTGTGAGACTGCTGGTAGTGTTCATCTTTCATCCTTAAGTGAGTTTTCTTGCAGGCTTTTTAACTGTTTATGTTTTGTTACTGAAGTTGCACTGCTTGGAAAAAGAACAAGGTCTCTAATATGTGAACTGTAACGTTTTAAAGCCAAAGAGAATGTGATTTCTGTTCTTGGGGAAAGTATAAAGCAAAAGTAATCTGAGTTAAACAGCAAGATGAAATCTATGCTAATTATTGGCCTAGTAGTGATTGCTCTGCAATTTATATAAATATAACCATGAGCTCAGTTGATTGACTCCTTATTTAGCATATGGGAGAGAATAGTTAACTTTTGTGCATGTTGCATTTCTCAAAAAGCTTTGTCAGTTTCAAACTGAGCATCCACCTCAAAATTCTCAGAAAAAGGGTTGTCTCGTTTTATAAAACTCTTTTTTTGAAATGGGAACAGTAATTGAATTATGTTGATACTATCTGTATTTTTGTCTGCAGAGCTAACCCTTCGTGATGCCATATGTTGAAAGCAAAATGAAAAACCCTTACTTCTTCAAAGATGAATTATGAATTAGTTCCAATTTTATATTTTCTTGCAGAAGAGGATAATTAAGCAAAGAGAACGAGTGCAGTTAACAGCATATTATAGCATGCCATATATATTCAGGACCAATGATGAGTCTCATGCTCATTTCATGAGAAATCTTTCCAGTCTCTGCATTTTTGATGTGTTCATTGTTGTAGCTGAGCAGTAGCATCTTAGCCTTCAGGGTGAGCATCAGAACATGGATAAAGAAAACATTCTAATACACTGTGGTTCTTTTATTTTCCAGAATCATCCAGCCATACAACAAGAACAATCATGGTAAGTATAGAGATTATCAGTATTGATCTGCCTATAGCTATGATTTTTTCCCTTAAAACAAAGTAGGTATAGTAGTATCCTAAGCCATTGGCTTTTTTTTCTTAAATTTCAGTATCATTGTAGACATAAAATGAGTCTCTCTTTATTTCGTGAGAAATCTTGGGGAAAAATCAGAGATTTGAGAGCTTAAGAGGTAACAGTGCTGTCAGCTTGAATAGCTGAAAAATTAAACTACAATTCTATGTTCTATGTTTAAGTGATTTTGGATTATGTCAAATTTCTTGCATTCTATCTATATTGCATGGGTCAGAGCACACTTAAATTTCAGAACAATACCTGAGCAATTTTTTGCATAACATTCCTCAGAGGCCAGTTTCTGACTTTACCTTGAGTTTGATAATTTGGGTTCCAGAAATAGTGAAATGTTTGAGAGGATAGATACACCTTCAAAAATGAGATTAGAAAGCTTTATGTAAAAAAATGTCATGCATTTAGTGTCTATCTTGCATTTTTATAGGGTGAAATGTTGGTCCCTTTCTTTTTTAAACTCATAATAAAGTTAGGTAAGGGCTGAACAACAATTCACATAGAGAAAACTTTTCTCAATCTCTCATGATTGATGACTGTTCTGTGGGTGTTTGAGGAGAGGGCCTTCTGCTTTTGGAAAATAACAGTTTTTGAGGTGAGTGTTGAAATTTTAGAATAAGCCCCAGCAAATCATGACATGGGCTTGTTTATTTCCATTCCTGCAGTTTTTGAGGTGTTCCTTCAAGTTTATTTACCTCTTTTTAGTATGGCATTTATGGGATATGTAAATTCCCCCATGGATTTCTGCACTCTACAGAGGATAAAGGGTTAAAATAGTTCATTGCCTTTATCATCAATGGCCACTAATAATCCAGTGCAAATGAATTAGAAATAGGTAAGGAATACATAACACATTTCAAAACAGTAGAGATGTCTGGAAAAGTGATGTTTCTGTTTCCTACTGGATGTGATGTAATTGTTCTTGGTTATGAATTTGTTTTAAACACACCCATTTCAAAAGATGATGCTTAGTTATGCAAGTGTATTCCTCTGTTATAAAATTTTGGAAGGGATTGAAAAACTTTTCAATGTATTTTCCATACTGCATTGGTTTTGGGAAAAGAGCAGGGCGATTGTGTTGAAGCTAGTGAACCCTTCACTCTGCTTTACCTTTACTCTTTTTTGTCCTATTAATAGTACTCTGAAGATACTCAGTCTCTCTTTTCCATTAATACATCAGAACAGTTCTAAAAACTGAGCCAAAAGAGTGAGGATTTTTCCTATATATTTTCTCTCACACCAAAACATGTCCTAACTTTTAAAGACAGAAGGAAAAAGTTTTTAAATAGCTTGAGTTTTTGAGGTTCCTGTGTCGTGAACCTCTCCAGACCTCTCTGCTGACAGCTCAGATGGCTCAGACCTCAAGTGAATGTACTGCAGTCAGTGTACAGTAATTGTTCATGGCACTAAAATAAATAAAGGCAGAAATAAAAGTAAGTATTCTTCTTAGTGAGAAATTGTTGTAGCAATGTCTGCTCTACTCTGCAACTAAAGCATAACTGAATGTGTAAAGGAAAATTTCTTACTTCCCAATGAGTATGTGGAAATTGTCAGTAAAACCAGGAAATATGGTATTCCTTGCATTAGAAACAGTATGAGATGATACTTTCAGTACAGATGTAGTAAAGCAATGCTGCTAAGAGCCAATGTAAAATGCTACTGCAATAAACAGTTACTTTGAATTAAATCCCCTTTTTCTGTTGGGTTACAGTTGTATTGTAACATAAAAAGTTAAAGCATGACTTGTAGTCATCAGAATGTGACAGGTACCACAGCAGATTTGTATTACTGCCTTGGCTGCTTTGATATAAAAGAACTTTTTTCTTACCAAGGTGAAGTTTTTGAATTCTTTAAAGTTGCATTTATAGGTGTTGAAATAATGTAAGGCATTAAATCCGATCCTGTCTCTGAAGATTCAGATTTATGCTGAAGTCAAAGCTAGCAAAGTATTGAGCATGCTCTGCTAAAAAAACAAAGTCCAGTTTTTCTGAGGTCATTACAAGAATTTTCTTCTGTATTTAAATGCAAGGATAGCTGCCTATTTTTGTTTCAGATTCTTGTTCATGAAAGTAAAAACCCAGAAAATATTTTAAGCATCTGTGTGATGGGGGGAGAGGGAGAGCCTGCTCTGTTTTGACTATAAAATAAATTTCTTTTTATTCTGTGCATAGTTGCCTAGCTTAATATTTCATTACTAATTTACTGATTTCCATAACTGTTTACTTCAAAATGATACCTTGTAAGACATGATTTATTTAGAGGTTATATGGCTTGTTTGCCATATATGACAAACAGGGACTATAAACATTGCATTATTTTAGCCCAGATGCTTTGGCAAGACAGCTGTCATCTTTTAGGAGGGTTGTTTCTTTTGGGGTTTTTGGTGAGTTTGTTTCCCTTGCACAGAAAAGCGATTGACTTAGATTTTCAGTATTACAACTATTGTAGGTGCTTGTGAAAGGTTTGGTAGCAAATCCAGAGGTTCCAAAATTATACTTGTGCTGAGTACCTGGTTATTTTCTTATAGATGATCTGTTGTTTGAAAATCATTCATTTTTAATAGCCTTTGGGTTTTTAAATGAAATTCTATACCCAAAGTGGTTGCGTGCCTGCATACTATTATCAACATTTGCGACTTCATGCTGTGAAGAGATTTTGAGTATTAATTTTTGCGTTCATCTCACATTTCTATTAATAAGTAAACCAGCCCCAAGCCTTGATGCTTATTAAATGTATAATGCTAATCCCTTTGGAAATAGGAATACTTCAGGTGTGGCAAAAGAGAATCAATACCTGATTTAAACTTAAGGTAATTCTAAACTTGTTTTAAATGATGGATTGTATAATTAGGTCAATGCAAAATATATGGAACCAATTAATATGGGTTATTCCCAGTCATCTGAGCATAGCTGATTTCTTCTAGTAATTTTTTTTCTCCTTGTAGAGAGCTTCTTTTGCTCTGCTTGCTTTCAGTTGATTTTTTTTTTTTGTTTAAAGATGCAACCAAAAAAAAACATTTAAAATGTTAATTTAAGGCAATGGGAATGTTTTCCTTTTAAAAACAATGGGGGAAAACATAAGAAATCATAAATTGAAATCTGCTCAGGAGTTTATGGTAGTCCAGTTAAACATTCCTTCAGCCTCAGCATAAATGTTCACTGTAAATTTTTACACTTTGAATTACTGTGGGTGCTATGTATTTTATTTCAAAGCTGAATGTCTTTTCAGACCTGAGTGTCTTTTCAGAATTTTTAGTGGTTCTCAAGTAATACATGTTTGACCACTTATATAGCAGTACAAACTGGGCAACTCATAGGCAGGAACCTTGGCTGGAATTTAGGATCTGGGTCCCATTTCTAAATTTGTACAGGATTCCTCTCTTGTCTTACCATCATGCATCTCAGTGTCCTTGTGCTTCTCTGGGAGCCAGTGAGGACAGGAGATGTATTCTCATTAATAAAAATTCTATATTAAGTTGCCACTTTAAGGTGTTTTTGGGATGGTATCTGGACTTCATTGGACTCATAGCTGCCACTAGAACAGATATCATGTGTATAATGATCCTTGGTTTCCTTGCCACAGCAAAGACTTATGCCAGGTGTGCCTTGTGGCCTTGTGTTGAAAGACCTGATGTACAGTAGTAATTCAGTGCTGCTGCTTCCTGAAGATTTGACAGGGACAAAGACAGGTAGCTTCTTCATGAAGGGACCACCAGCATTTCTTGGAATTTGTAGGTGTCTCAGTTGCCCACTATGAAATGAATGGAGATGGGAAATTCATGCCCCTGCTGGGTGAGTTTTGATGAGCAGCACTTGCAAGCAGCAGAGAAATGGGTTAGCAGGGGGCAGGTGAAGCTGCCCCAGTGTTTATGTAAAATCCTCCTAGTTGAAGACCTTGGAAAGATTGCCTTTGGTCTCCGAGGGTGCATTCACTCTGCAGCTTGGACACCACCTGTTTGACAGGTGAGACTCTTCCCAGATATAACCCTGTGATGACTTAAATATTTGTGTTCTTTAAGGGATGCAAGTTTGCCTGAATCAGAGCTCCCTTTGTCTTGAGGAGTTTTTCTTGGAATTGCACTCAAAGTTTTTTCTCCTGATGTCTTTTGAGCATGCAACAGTTTTGTCCCAGAGGAACAAGAGATCTCAGTGAATGTGCTCAGACTGAAGTGAAGAACTTGGGACAAAGGAGTTACTCATCACAGGGGAAGATTTGTCCAAAATGCAAACTCCTGATGCTCAGGTGCTGCTCTGACGTGGCCCTGACATGCAGACCCTTAACAGCAGTGGCTGTGTTGCTAACTCAGAGCACAGCTCATTAGTGATGTACAGAGTCAAAATCAAAGCAGCAGCTGCTGATTGCCTATGGTGGTGTTGTGAGGAAATTACTGAAGCTTTTTGCAAGCAGAGTTTTAAATGAGAAGGACTTCTGTGGTAGCACAGGGAGTATTCTTGAGGCTTTCATAACCTTTCTGGCATAACTAGGAGGGAAAATTGAGTTCATCATCATAAAAGAAAAGCATTTAATGAGTACTTTGTATGAAAGTTCATTTTGCTCTTGGTGTTGATATTAGTGTGACAGTGGCATTGAATGCTCATTTTCATGCACATTGGTGAATATAGTTTTTGAGAGGAACTAATGAACTGATTTCCTGGTCAAGAACTTCAATTGTTTTTATTAACTTGAAATTAATGTGGTCCCTAGCACAGACTGGAGAACAATGGTCTTATTTTCTCTTGTCCTTCTGTGAAATTTAATTAATTTCTTCAAATAGCTTGAAAGGGCTGGGGTAGAAGGGAAATAAAAGAGAAAATTTTAACCAATTTGATGCTGCAGAAAGGAGATTATATTGTAAGCCTTGTGTAATTTTTTATAATGTTATCTCTTGCCTGGAATGAGGGTTGGGGCTAATAAAAGTAGAAAAAAACAGAAGTTCAGAATTAGTTGCAATATCTGGCTCTGCCAGGGGATAAAGTTTCATGAAAAGACAAGTACTTTTTCCATCAGGCTTCACTGTATTTCAGAGTTTGTGCCACAGGAAAAATGCTTTATTGACCTTGTACATTTTCTGAACATTTTTTGCCTGCACTTCTTTTCTTGACCAAAGGAAACATTCAATGGTGAAAGGAGCCTGGGAAAAGATCTGAATCATTACATAAGATACCTTAAACCCATTATTGAGTAGGGAAAGACAACAAATATATACCATTGGAGCCCTTGAATGTTCCTCTGTAGTGTATGGCAGAAGAAATTGCCAGATACAAATATTGAATGGGAAATCTGATGTGTAGCAATGTTTCCCATGTATAACTCCTTACTCTCTCTCTAGGCACCATCCACTGTGTACAAGAATGGATCAGCAGTTAAAAACCTTCATGAATTTCTAATTTCATAGCACCTATGTACTTTATCCTGAATTTTATTCTAAATAACAGCTGAATTACTTCTAGTAGCATGTCTTTTAGGTCTTTTTCCCCACCAGAGCCTATATGAAAAAATATGTGAAAGCCAAACTGCAGTCTAGACACTGACTGAAAAAATGGGAAAAAAAGTAAATATTTTAAAAGGGCTACAAAGATAGATTAATGATCCCATGTGCAACAATTAAATTCACCATAAATCTTCTTTGTTTTTAAGACAAAATAAAATAGTTTAGCTCTAAGAAAGATTTATATGTGACTCACTCAAATATGATGTCTTGTTTCTCCTCTTCTTGTTTGGTTTTGTTACATGAGATCTAAGGAATCACAGAGGAGATGGCTCAGTTACTCACAGTAGCATAATGAATAGATGGAAATTTTCTGTCCAATGCATAAAATTTGTCCTAGTGGAGAGAGCAAATGGTGTGGATTGGGGTTTTGTCACAATGAGAGTGTAAGAATTGTTCAGAAAAAATGATGCTCTTGTTTATATTTGCTGGCTTTTATGTTTTTATGACATGATTTAAGAGATCAGTTCTGTGCTTTGTTCTGCTGGTTTTGTGGGTGCTACCAGTCTCTTCCTTACTCATGACTGTGATGTTGGTCCTCTAATTAGAGGGTACTCACACAAATGTGCAGCACTGGGTGCATTTTAGGAATGTTACAAAAATGCTATCAGTAATGCAGAATACGGGTGTTATTTCACCAGGAAAATAGTACTTCTTCCTAAAAAAACATGATATTGAATCAATGTGAGATAAAGTAAGCAAATTTTCATCTTTGTATAATGGTATAATGTCTTCTATCGTAACCGGTTCTGTCCAATTGTTGTTAGTCCTGCTGCTAATCGATTATGTGGGAAAGAGGATTAAGATTTCCAAGATTAACATTTTGTCATGGTGTGTTAATCTATAGCCAAAACATTAGCTATAGATGATACAGAAAACATTTTAACTCTCTCCTCATGTGTAAGAAGGCAGCTTCTCTTGTTAGATCTGAGTACTTGCTCTCATTGCACAATTACTCTGAGTGAAGGTTTAGTGGAAAATCAATGCATCATTTTCAGTTTGATGTTATCAGCTGTGAAATGCATGCAGATGTATTGCAGGTCTCTCTGACTAGATAAAGACCAATGAGTAAACCTAAGAACCACGGCATCAACATGGTGATAAAAACCTTTGTTTTCCTGCTTTCCTGTTTTCAGATTAACAGCAGGACCAAACCATTTGTCTTATTCAGTGACTTCTATTTAAAAACAAAACCATGTAAAGTCCTGCAAAGTGAGAAGTATGCATTTTTTGAAGTTAGTTTAATGCCACAGTTGGATGAAAAAATAGGTCTTTTGTCTTATTGCTTGGGATGTTAGTTTTTTTCTCAGAAAATGTTAATTCTCTTCTAAAATCAATGCATTTCTGTTTCTGAATTGCTTAGAATTGACTCATGCCTCAATATCTTTTTCTATAAAATGGCATTAGCAATAGTTAATTTAGTTTTTAAAGAGCTTTAAAACCTATGCATAAAACATGTCAATGGGCACATGGTTGTTATCTTACCCCAGGTACTGATTGAGGCAGATGAGATGGGTTTTGAGACGTGTGTAGGCTGCCCTTTACAGCAGAATTCGCTAATGGAATTATGGTTATTCTCAGACAAACATCTTTCCCTTTCATTATGATTTCAGCATGCTGCTCCCCACATCCATATGACTAATGGGAAGGCCTTGCAAGCCAGTGCAAGTGCCATTAAGACAAGCACCATTCCAGTGATCAAGAGACAGAGGCAAAATTGGCTTGATGCTTCAGATGATGGTTTCTTTATAGCTACAGAAGAGACCAGGTAAGAAAAAATGAAATCTTAGCAGGGAATGAGGCTTCACTGCATACATGCTACTGATCCACTATTTCAATAACAGTTTTTTGACATTATTATCTGAGGTTGCATTACAGCAAAGAGGCATGTTTGGCACATGCCAAACTTTGCATTTTCTATCTACTAATTTTATCAGCATTTCATTAATAACACTTAGTGCTACTTCTCTGTGGCAAAGATTAGAACTTTTAAATTTCACTTATTTTAGTTTGTATACAATGAGGTTTTGGGCGCCTCTGATCATCCAGCAAAATATAAATGCATCTACAGTGCAGGTTATCCTCTGAAATTTTGAACTTAAAAATAATGCACAGCAAAGAAATATACAGCTGATAGCATCTTTTTCCAGGCTAGAAGTCGACTTCCTTTAAAAGCAACTCAGATGATAATCTCCTTCAACCTTTCATTTACAGATTAATTGGTAAAATTTAACAAGCTTTTGCTTTTCCCAAAAGTGCTTGATATAATGGAAGAGTCACTATTTTTCTGAGCGTTCCTTGATTCTGTTCTTGTCTTCCCCTGTCTGGCTCTTCCTTTATTTAATTCAGACTAAGACAAGAAGTTACAGTCAGTTTTTTGTGGGGCTTTTTTTTTTAAAGGGCCTGTTATTTAAAAACCTTTAATATCTTGCTTAATTGCAACAAGTAACATCAGACTGTTCCTCACTTCTGCGATTATTTCACAAGCCTAGAAAATCTGGTAGTTGAAGAAAAATTTAGATAATCAAAAGAGGGAAGAGAAAGAACATATACATAGAGAGATAGGCATGGAAAATGTGCACATTTAATCCCATTAATAGCAGACTCATCTAGGAAAGTTAACATACTAGCGCATGATAATCTGGTGGTTATTTCAACACAATTTATTATGGCACTTTTTGTTGGTTTTTTTTTTTTTTTTTTTTTTAATGAGGAATACAACAATTCAGAGAGAGTGGTAAGAGGCTTCTGAGCTGATGTACTCCTAGGCTTCTGATTCCAGCCCAGATTATGGCATTTTGAGAGCTGTTTGATACAAAGACTTTAGTAATATCAGGCTAATCCCTAGCAATTGGATCCTGAAAGTCAGACTGATTAGCTTTTGAAGTTTTAGAATTTTCAATTTAATTTTTTCCCAGTGTTATAGAGAAGTGCCTGTCAAAGGATGAGAAGAGTCAAGAGTCTTACAGGACCAAGCATCTCTCCTCTGATCTGGGAGGCAGCCCAGACAACTTACCTGGACTAGATGTTTAAGTTGCAGGTGGTTGAAGTGTAGTGGGATGAGTCCTGGCTTTGCAAATCACTCATCTGTGACAGCTCTGCTTGTTCTCATCCTAGGAAATCCCCCTCCTCACTCCCAGGGCTGCAGACCCAGACCAGGGAGAAAGCAGAGCTGTTTCTGGCTCTGCAGCCAGGGTGGGACACAAGCAAGGCTCTTAGTCCTCAGGGGTTTGTGTCTGCTTCTCTTCTCCAAATAATGAACAGTTTAAAGTAACATTTGAAACACAGCAGGGAATGCTTTTTATCCTTTGAAACTATTTCACACGAATCTGTTCCTTGTGTTTCACAGAGGTTTTCATTTTTTTTTTTTTGGTTTTTGTTTTTGTACTTTCCTGTCCTCATACCATCTCCATTGACTCCTTTCCTCACATGTGTCTCCTTTCTAATTTTTTCCTTTGATTCCTTTCACTTTTACTCTGAGGTTATTTGGAGCTGGGGTAGCGTGTTCTCCTCTGGGCTCTGCAAGTCTCCAGCCTTTAGAACTCCAAGTGGAAAGCACTGCCTGGTTCTGCTGCTAGGAATGCCCTGATGTCTGAGAGAACAATTAAATGCTCTGTTCTTTGAGGGCAGGTGGAGACAGACAGCAGTCCCTGACAGGCAGCCTGTCCTGTGATAGGAGATCATGCAGCTCAGCACTGCCAGGACA
Source organism: Passer montanus (assembly GCF_014805655.1). NCBI lineage: Eukaryota > Metazoa > Chordata > Aves > Passeriformes > Passeridae > Passer > Passer montanus. Next base: position 10,181,700 of record NW_024358722.1, on the reverse strand, counting down.
AAGTTGAAAAGCAAAGTTGAATGCAATATAATTGCAATGGGAAGAGATGACTAGGGAGGAGATATTTGAAAAAGCAGCACACAATTTACCCAGTCCTGACAAAGAATGAAAAAAAAAAAAAACCAAAAAAAGCAACAAATAAGAATGAGCTGCCAGGAAGCAGCCATTAGGTTCTGAACATGTTCTGAACACTCAGATCAGAAATAATCATCCCATCTAAGGTCACAACTGGTTCTTTAGGGAACTTTTTTGTGCTCCATCAGGATCCAGTCTGTTTTATCATGTGAATTTGTTCATTAAAAATACATATGAGAGAGACACATGCTTATTATAGGAAAAGGAAAAATTTTTTCCGTATTATTGAAGCCTGAAAAAAGGGAACTATTTTTCAGTGTTATTTGCAACAGTCCACAACAATTTTCATTTCTCTGTCCTAAAATATTTCTTTTTGTCTAGTGAATTAATGCTTAAGATGCACATATCTATAAAATATCAAGTAGGTAGTCAAGAAGGTAAATTTTTGCAGAAATTTAGCTTAAAAAGCCAATAATATGTTGTTGATATTTGCAGAGAAAAAAAAGAAAAATAGTAATAATATTGGTCCTAGACTAAAAGAGGAGGTACCAGTCTAATTCATGCTAATCAAACCCAGGACGCACATCAGCATTCTCAATTTTATTATTCATCAATAGATAAAGTGAATATATATATTTATTTATTATATATTCCATTTTAGAATAATTTTTACTAATATTTTTAACAGTCATCCTTTCCTCTCTGTATTTAAGCAGCAGTATTATTTCTGTAAAGGTAACACTTCCGTATCTAATTGCTCACATATTTGAGATATTTGTAGCAATAGATGTGAAATATTAAGAGCAGTGAAAATAACTATGGGAATTATATATCATCTGAGCTTTCCATGGTAACCCTTGGAGTTACCCTAGAATTTTAGGAAGTGCCCTTCTCTCTACACTCAGGCCACAGTTCAACAGCGACTGCAGGTAGTCTTTAAAATTAGTGTGAGCTTGTGTATCATGGAAACACAAGGACTGGAGTTTACATCTGAAGTTTAACTTAACATATTTTTGGGTGCTAATCTGCCCTTCTGAGTAGAACAGGAATGTGTTTTGTATCCGTTGTAATGCACATCCTCATACATTTCAGCTTGGCTTTTGTTTTAAGTTGTAGATATTTGAAAGCCATTGGCTCCCCCGTTGTTTATCAGTTTCTGCACATCTGGGGAAAAATGGCAGTGGAACTTCCATTTGTGTTTCCCTCTTTCCCAGCCTGATTGCCTGTGCAGAGCTGGCTGCACACTAACACGGTGCTGAGCCCCAGTTGTTACTGCCCACGGCCACTTTGGGGGAGAGGCAGAGTTTTTACATCTGTCTGCATGTTAATGCCTTGAAGGGATCACCCTCATGAATTTTGTTATGTGTATATGTGGATGTCCTGAATACTGACAGTGAATTTTGCCAATGAATACAGAGGTCCCCAGTGCTGCTGTTTCATCTCTAGTGACAACCTGCACTCTTCATTCCAAATCCTCCCTGATGCCTGTGTGAGACCAGCTCCCATGGGATTTCCCTGCCCCTGATCAGTCACAGGCTCACAGCAGGGACTAATCTAGGCAGAAAACCACAAGGCAGTTCAAGAACACTTACCTTTTGACATTACATCGTAATTTTATTGACCTTTACAGGATTTAATATTTTTGTATTTTTCTTTATTCATATCCTTTTCAAATGAAAAAGAAATTCTCATTCCCTACTGTGAAATAACTTGCTCAAGATTTTATTCTGAAGTGCAAATCTGTTTACACAATTCATTGAAAAAAATCACTCTTTAAAGAGCCTCATGTTTATCACTGCTCACCAGAAGAGTGTCCTTTCTTTTTTGAAACATCCTTAGATATGAGTTGCTAGGATTCTCCTAGCATTACATGCATGCTTTAGGATAAGCCAGAAGTCTCCTAATTATAGAAACATTATATTTATTTCTTTTTACTAAATCAGTTTTTCTATAAAGAAGTTTTTTGGGTGATGTGGATTCTATTGTAGACGCAATAGAGGTCAACAGAGAAAATGACCATGTTGTGAGGAACTAAATTCTTTATACAGAATTGCTATTCTGGGAGTTAATAATTGAAAAAAATTAAACAGTTCATTATGGTCTTCAGAATCTTATATGGGATATAAACATAACCATTGAATAAAATTAATAATATTATTGTTGAACCATTCAATGTCAAGGGGAATATATCTGTTGATAAAAACTTTTCTCACCAATTCTAGGTATGCAGTGTGCCTCTATTTCCTATACACACGCTCTGTCCCTAACAGAGTGCATGTGCATGCCAATGATCAGACTGTGTAGGGACAGCTAAAACACTGGTTGGTAAATGAATTTTTTTTTTTCAGCATTTGCATTATAAGAAATGTGTGGAAATGTTTGGCTGACTGCGCTATAGCAGTGGATTCTATGTGCTTTCCCTTCATGGGCCAAAAAGCATATTTGCATATAGATCTGCAGTTGAATGACTCAATGCTTGTTTCCTTTCAGTGCTGAAGCAGTTAGAAACCTTCTCACGGTAAGTGCAACTCCATTGGGAATGAGTTAACTGCAACTGCTAAAATTAGAACGTGATCTTTAGCTGTTACCAGCAGACATGGCTTCCTTTTTTTGCTGATAAAATGATTTGAGAGGCATCCCTGTGGCAGCATTATATAGGCAATTTTCTTATCCTTCACTTCATGTTCTGTCTCCAAAAGGCAAAATCTTCCCTTGATTTGTTGAGGTGCTACATAAGGATATCACAATTACTGTGATAATTACCTGGCACCACTCATTTTTATTTGTGCATGTCTCATAGCACACACAAAAAAAGCTGAAAATCCAAAGTTGCATGTTGAGAAAGAAGAGAATGTGTGACAACCAGCTTCTGCAGAATGTTGAGTCCTGCTGTGCTGTCAGTGGTCTGCTTCTCATGCAGAAGTGGGGGAGAGCCATGCTAGTGCTCATCACCCTTCGTGCTCCTGCATGTGCTGCTGGCCCTCTCTGCAGTGCAGCTTTATCTGTGGAAAGCCCAACCTGTACCTTGTACACAACCTGCACACAAACTGAAAACGTGTGGGAGCCAAAGCCCGAGTTAAGAGTTGTGGGGGACCTGCCCCCTCTCTCTCCCATTCCCACACGTGTTTTAAGCCAGCCTTAGGCAAGGTCATGCACAGTGCTTGAGTTGCAGCACGTTGCCAGGAGAAAACGGAAAGCTGGAGGAGTAAGGCTTTGGTGCCGGGGGTCTGATACACAGTGCAGAGCTGCAGGTCTACATCTGAGCCAGAATTCCAGTGCTGACTGTTCTGTTCCTTCTTCCTCTTCACGTGCAATTCCTATCACATAAATGTCCATGGGTATGTTTACTCTTTCTTTTCCAGTTGGCCCCAGCTATGCAAAAAAAATTGTGTGCCAAAACAAAAAAAGTATTTTTAACCTTTGTTTTTTGTAAAGATGAGGCACTTTGATTTGAATTGAGATCCTGGTTTTGAAATACACCACACTTGGATCCTGGCCATATTGTATTTTCGTTTCTTACCTGCATGGCACCATGGCCTTTAGACTCCAGTCCTGTAACCAGCTGCAAGAAGATGCCTGGCTCCACTCTTGGAGCATCAGCTGCAAGCCTGACAATGTGATGCACCAGCTCTCTAACAAAAAGCCATATCAACCTCTAAGGATGTAATTTTCCATCTCCTTTACTTCTGTTGTATTATATAGTTGTCATGCATCTTGAAAAGCAGGGATTACAGAGTATATCCCTTAGAATTCTGTTTAATTCCTGCTGATAGGATTGCAAATATCTTATTGATTGGCCACATCTGAGTCCAGGTGAACTGACAGCTCTCTCCAGTCACTGTGACAATACTGTGTGTGAAGAATTTGGGGAGGAATTGTCCTTGCTACAGTTTAGGAGCCATCCTACTTGGTTAACTTCCATTCAAAGCTGTTATATGCTCATGAGAGAGCATAAAGATTTCTGTGAGATGTTATTTTGATCTTATTTCTTGTGGTCTATTCATGAATGCTGTGCACTGTTCACATCTTATAAACGATACTTTTCTGAGCTCCAGCTGAGGTACTGTGATATGGAATCACAAGCAGCAGCATAGAAACTAGATCATAATCTCTTACCATTCATTTCTCATTGAGCAGCTTTCACGGATCTAAAGACATTTTTTTCTTTCAGTATTTACCTCCATGATTTTTTCCTGTTGGACTCTTTATAATACCTACTAAATCAAAGTACCACTATTGTGATAATGCAAATGTTTGTTTTTAAAAGCAGGTTCATTCCATGGAACTAAAACAACTCATTTGAAGAATGTGAATATTTTTTTAACTTAGGGAATCATGGCTATATACAAGGAAAACATATCCACAAAAACCCCTCAGAGCTCAGTGTAAATTGTGCCATTGGATAGAGCTGGGAGGTTTGAAAAACACCTACTGTTCTGGGGTTTGCTTTATCACTCTTCAGAGCAAATGGAATACAATACATTTCTGGTTTGGAGCTGTAGATTAATCTTCTCACAGTTTAAAATGGAGTTTCAGTGGCACTGCAGTAAGCTACTTGCCCTATTTAAAGCCACATGGCAGTGGAAGGAGGTTGCAGTGTTTGGAGCACTTGCCTAGGACCTGAAGAATCATGATCCAGTTCCCTTCTTCCTCACAGATCTCCCATGACATGTCAATCAAGTCTTGATATGTCTATATCTCCAAGCATTTATATATCTAACTCCTCAGACACAAAATTAAGAAGGTGCCTAAGAGCTTGCTTGAAGATTTGGAGGCCTGAAGGATCAGATGAAGCCTTCTCGTTCTTCCAGAGCACTGCTCCGCACGGAGCGGGTCAGAAGCCTTAGAGGGGATCTTCTTTCAGAGAAAACTCTTTACCTTTATTGGTAATGAAGTCTCATGGAAATGCCACCCACAGGAGCCCAGAAGCTGTTGACTGAAACTGGATGATTTGTTAGTTGCAAAGCTGTCTGCACTGATTAGCAGGTGAAAATTAATTAGCGCACAGCTTTGGTGATGACCGCAGGGAGGCTGAGGCTAGGAACAGATGGCTGTAAATGACCTAGTTACTGCTGCCTGAAGAGTCACACCTTTGGCTCTTGTGAAATGATCCTGCCCTGTTGTGAGCAGAAATTCAAATATGCTGCCTCTCCAGGGGCGCTTAGATACTAAAGTTTGCTTTGTAATTGCATCTCAGGTCAGAACTTGAATGTGGTTAATTCACATGGCTCAGCTAAAAAACAAAGACACGTTTAGGAGGGTCACTCAGCCACTTGCAATCATCTCCACTGCCGTTGATAATTGTTCTCTCACATTCATACAGTTGGTGCAAAAACAGCCAGAAAATGTTATATTTTGGAAGGGAAATATGTTTTCCAAAATTGTAAATTTTTTAAATAAAATTTTGTTGCCTTCGGAAACTTGGGAAGGAAAGAAAACCTCAACAACTTAGATGAAATACAGGGATGATAAACACATTAAGGATTGTCTTAAACATAGATGTTGCTGGAAAAGCTCCTATATAAGCGCTTGACTTTTCCAAAAACCTTGTTTTCTTTACTGGACCTTCCAGGCCCAATTCAGCAAACAACTTAAATCCATTCCTGAGGTCAGCCCATCAGCTAGAGTGCATCACCAATATGCCCTATATGATGTTGATGTTAGATTGGGATGCCATGCAGTTCTTTTAACCTGTTTCCTTATGGTTCTTGACAAATTTAGAGTTTCCTGCAGTATGGTTAGGCATTTCAAAAGGGTTTTTTTTCAGAAGCTGTTTTTTGTGTTTGCACAGAGGATTTGGTGTAGCTGAACCCAATCCTCTTTATCAAATGTTTTAACTGAAAGTCTTAGGGCTTAGCTTTTTGTTAGCTTGCTGCTTAGCTTTTTCCTAAATCCACATACCCAGTGGGAATGTGTCATCTTGTAATATTTGGCTGTTTTCTATTGTGGGAGTTAAAACCAATTTGGTTTTGAACAAGAAGAAATTTTTCTATAAATAAGCATCTTTGTATGGGATGTCAAAACCCTGGGAAACAATCAAAGCAAAATAAAAATGCAAACTTGTCAGACCAACATATTTAATATCAAAGAAAATATAGAGACAACATTAATTATACAGCAGTTACCTATAGTGAGGCTAGAGTAACATCAGCTTAGGGCTAAAATTAGTCCACTCTCTCCATTCCTATGCATAAACCGTAGTAGTTTCTCACATTAGATTTTAGATATTGATGATTGTAATCCTCAAATACTGTTCGGTATCACTGTTCAGAGATATTTTTCACTTTTTATTATTTCTGTGCTATGTGAGCAATAACTCATGGAAGCTGGACACAGAGTTAAGAATTATTTCATCTGAAGGCAGAGAAATACTTAGCAATAATGTACATGTAGACAGGGAAACTGTAAGTCCTGTGGTGAACACATTGTTGCTAAAGTTAAACAGCAAAAAAGATTATAAAATTGTACTGTGGTGAATATGTTCAAAAATATGGTGTCAGTGATCCTCACAGTCTTAAAATTCACGCAGAACTGCCCGCTAAATTTAATTTCTAAGTTGTCCTTTATTAGAGTCTTCATTTCGAATAACAGAGTATTTAATTCTGAATTAGTCCATATTTCATTGTATGTATTTAATCACTCATTCTCAATACTTTCCCTGATAATTTGGGATTTTTTTGAACTCATGACCCTCTGGCATAAATGTAGGTAAGGCTGTGGAAAAACAAGTGTTAGTTGGTCTCTTTTTGTGGAAAAAGCTTGCATAAGTAACTACATAGGCATTTTAAATATAAAATACCACGGAGAACATATTGACTGTGACTGTGAAAGTCAATCACACAGATAACTAACAGCTCTTGTAAAAACATCTAAGGAGACTTGACTGGCTGTTTTTGTAACTTGTGCTATGAGTAGAGCCTAAAACATTTACTTGACAAAATACTATTCAAGTGTTTTTCTTGTGAAGAAAATACAGATCCGAACTTTAAAATTCCAAGGTTGCCTCTTGTTTGATGTGAGATACCAGACAAGTAATTTAATTCAGCCTTTCTCTAGCTCCACCATTTTGTCTGTAAGCTTGAGCGATACTGGTGTACACCTACTCTTTAGGATGCTGTGCGGTTTTTAATTAGCCAGTCCAACAAGAACTATGAGATACTGATGTGAAAAGTGCTGGCCATAAATGTGGAGAGCAGGATGAGTGGCAGAAAATGAACTTTAATAGACCTTTGGTCACATAAATATTTTTTAAAAATTTAAAAAATCTTCAGCCCTTGACATGAAAATGACCTTAGAAATTAGCATCAAATCATTCTGTAGCAAAGCTTTCCTCTGTTGATGCCACACTACGACTTTCTAATCCATATTCTGCACTGGAGCTTCTGTGTGTAGAAAACTGCTGATTATGCAAGAGGTTGATGGTGTGAAGCAATGCTCCAGGGGATGGGCTTGTGAGGGAACTTTGGCTCTCCAACTGTTTCTGGTAAGACTGAATAATTTTTATTTTTCAGCCCTTGCTTAATAGCAAGTATCCAGCAAGAACTCCTCCAAATACCCCCTAGTGGTACATATGTTATTCCAGGAAAAGTATATGCATAATTGATAAAATGGAAGCATATTGTCAATCTTTTTGAGCCTCAGGTAATATTATAACCTGTAGTATTGTAAAGCACAGTGTTCAGGCCAAAAACCTTATTAAATAAGAAAGGTAAGAAAAGAAAGACAAAAAAATACTAATAATATTGTAGAGGTATAGTATATTTCTTTTTTTTTTCCTTATGAAAAATATAGGGAGTTTTCTATTCTCTTGGACTTAAATAAGCATATTTAGTTGACACAATATTTTTGAAAGTTTTCAATGCAGTATTTAATGTTGCTGGGGAAATGGCACTTAATGCTTGTAGCTCAAGGCCAGAAACAGAAGTTGTATGTTCTGTACCTTTTTGTCATCTTAGAGTCTGGGATAATGCTGGAATTTTGAATTAATATGTAAGGTGTTTGGGGAGTAGTTGAAAACAGCATTGTGTTTCACTGTTAGCCAGCTTGTTCTGATGCACCTTCTCTTTAGTTTCTTGCTTGTCTCAGGAAAAATTATTTGCTGCCAGGTGGGTAATTTTTTCATCTCATAGCAGGTGATGTTTAATCAATATACAGAATGGCCATCCTGCTGCAGAATAAATAGATGGTTTTGAAAATTCCTTTTGGTAGAGTAGGAATTCATCTTCACCTGCTGATATATTTAGGAAGAATAAAGGAGTTGCCTTGAAATCTGCTGGTGCTTGTGCCTGTGAGCTGTGGAAGGATTTCTCACTCCCTGGATTCCCAGAGTCCTGATGTATTGACACATCTGCAGTGATCTTGTGTGTTCCTTCCCAGGGAGGAGAGGTTAAGCAACCATTTATTGGATAAAGCAGACTTCCTGCCTTGCAGGCTCTGCAGGGTAAGGTAACTAAGGGGAGGCTAATGAATTTCAGATAAAGTGGAGAGCAGCTGTTCTGTAGCTGAGGTACAAGCCTGAGCCATTGTTTTGTTTGAAGGAGTCTGAATAATTTACTTTTTTACCCATTCCATCAAGCTTCCTGTGCTAGGACTTAGTAGTTCTATTGCACTCTACAAAGTTGGATACTGGTGAAATGCCATGAATTCAAAGACAGGCTTTTCTCCCACCCATGAGGGAAGGAGCGTTTGAGAAACACGGCTCTGCCGTCCTTACTGCTGTGTGGGAGGTGCTGTCCCTGCTGAGCTCACAAAGCTCCACCCAAAGCACAGGGCAAGTCCATGCTCACTCTGTGGTGTCCATCATTCCTACCAACTAGATCATGGGGTTTTGTAACTCTTTCTGCCCCTGGTAGGGCCTCTGTGCTTCTGAGTTTTGTGAGAAGTCAGTCTTGCACCCAAACTGATTTGTCACATTTGTTATCTCAATAGTAGGTAACCTTAGCCTCTTGGTGGTAAATACCAAGCTCACAGATGAACTGTGAGGACAGTCTCACTGCTGATTGTTGGCATTGAGATTTATTCATCATGTGATGAATGCAGTGTACGACAGCATCTCTTCGTAATGTTTCTTAGGGGCTAGAAGTTTTTTCAATTCCAGCATTCAACTGAAAAATGAGTAGTGGTGCTGAGAGTAGGACTTTGTTCCATGAATTCTTTCTCTCCTAAAGCACTTTAGAATATTAATGAAATATTTTCAGGGAAAATGAAAATGTGGAAAAATCTATTGAACTAGTTGATTGTTCCAAAAGTCATGACAGTTGCTATCAATTAAACTGTATAGAAATAATTTCAACAGTAAATATTTCAATAATAGATTGACCTGTTTTTCTAGGCACTCTGGAAATGCACATAAGGCGATTGTTTCTGCTCCAAGGTGATTTTGATTCAGATCAGCAGCAGGTAGAAAGAGACAGAGGTGGCTTGTGCTGTACAGTAGGTCAGGCATGACACAGTCATAGAAGTCTGTCCTTTAAACCCTTGACCTGGGATTTTTCCTCCCAATGAAGAAAATGCTTTAACCCCATTATTAATGGCCTTCTATATATACATAGTAGCTATCAGCTGATGCTTTGAAACACAAAACACAAAACATCAGAGAAGCCCTCAAGGTGATGCAGTGCTTGAAAAAATGTGTTATCTTAAGCTGCTTAGGAAGATCTGACACAGTAATTTTTAACTGATGTCTCTAAAAGTTATTGTTCATAGAGAACAGTCTTGCTCCATAAATATTGATAAAATATTGGAAAGATAAACACTAGCAAAGGAAAACATTTCTTTGCCAGGAGGAGAAAAATAAGATAAGCTCTTAAAACATTTAAATAATGTTGGTGTTTCTAAAGCAGCACCTCTTTAATCTCATAAAGGTTATATCAGTCTATCTGCCATCTGTATGCGTTTTATAATGCACCTATGTGGCTCATGGCAACAGCTTTTCAATAGTCCCATGCTCATTAAAACCTTCCATTTTGTTTTTATAAATTAACATTTCCTAAGGCCCTTATTTTTAAAAGGTGTATCAGTGTCAACCCATTTCTGCCTTCCAAAAATATTTTTAACTAGTTTCTACCATGTTGAGGTTCAATTAAGATTTTAATGCAATATGGGAAAGCTTCATCCTGAAAGTGTGAGGGGGAAAACCAAGTCTAAAGCAGCAAGCCAAAGAGTTAAATAAAATACTTCTCATTTGCATACAGGTAGAAATGTAGGAAGTGCTGTGAATTCTTCAGTCAGTAACATATCAGGTTTCTAAGGATCTGTGCCTACAGCTTCATCCCAGTTAAATTCTCTTTCAGCAAGTAGCACTGCACACATTTTGGCCTTTCACTATGTTTAAAACCTGTTGAAATTAATGAAAAACCTACCAGCTTTCTAAGATAATACCCCCTCATGTAATTTAATTCAGTGAATAGTTAAAATATACCTCTGGATAAAAGAAGCCCTTAGAGAAATAAGTGATTATTTAATCTAATAACCACCAAGAAATTATGGTTATTCCTTTAAACAGTTGTTTTTTTCTAAGTGGTTTTGAATTTTCACTGAAAATTTACATTGCACAAAATTTATATTGCCCTGGAACACCAGCAACTTCACAAACATTTCTCTAGAATATGTTTTTTTCTTATTTTTTTAGCCTTGTTTTCTTTCTGAATGGCTCTGTGGTTAGACTGATTGCAAGTTTCACACATAATTTGTGCCAGAACACAAAATTCTGCCAGTGCTGGCAGTATTTATGCATCTAGCACATTTATATTGCTGTTTACACTTGGAAAGTCATAGCAGAATACTTCACCCCAATGGAGAGATTATAGGGAATTTCAACTAATATTGTGCAGGAAATCAGTTTTCTTATGCCTGCTGCTGACCTGGGGGTGTTCCTTATGCTACCAGCAATTGGATAACAATACATTTCCACAGCGCCAATTCTTACATATGAGAATGTTGCTCAAATGGCATCAGTCTAAGAAAGACTGAGGCAAAAATATCAAACTAATTTAGGGAGAGTGAGGAAAACAAAACTGTGTTCCTGAGCTTCAGACTCTGTAGTCAGGTTTGTATTAGGTTATTAGCATATTTTTAGCAGAAACAGAGCACCAAAAGCAATTCTGGCCCTTGGTATTTAAGCAGAGTCATGGACATCTCACAAGTGCATGTATGTTGAAGGCAATTCCTCTTCCTAGGAAAAGGTTTCTTTCAAAACAAGGTTTGTCATCTGCTGAAATACCAGTGGGCATTTGCATGCAATTAATTTCTTTCACTGTAGAAACTTCTTGTGTAACTTGTATTTATTTAATAAAGCTTCTTAAGTACTATTGGTACAGCTGATAAGACCCAAGTCAGTGTAGCCATCACAACTCTGAGCCCAGTGCAGAGGAGGCAAGAGGGATGCACAACAGCTTATATATAGCACAGTAAGACTATATCAACAAACTTAAAACAGGCAATGCCTTCCAGTCCTACTAGAGAAGGCTTGAAAACACATTCTTGACTGATGCCAGTTGGAGGCTTCTCTTCTATTCAAGTTTAAAAATTGATGCTGTTTTAGTGTGTGGCAGAATTAGAGAAGGGAACTTTGAGTCAGCTTTTGCAAATGTGAAATTTTGCTCCCATTTATCCGACTCCTGAGAAATCTGGACAGAATAGATTATATAGGATTGTGCTTCACTTCAGCAGATGGTGAGTTACATGGAACAACTTGGATCCTGAGAAAGGGTTGGTTAATTATAATGACTTGCCCGATTAAATTTAAGCGTGCCATAAATGCCCTAACTATTATTTCTACCCATGAGGTTCCAGTCTGTGCATGAAATTTGAACAGAGACATTAAGTCTTCATCTAGACTCATCTACATTTCCATATTTCCCTGACTATGTGCCAAGGGTCTTGTGTACCTTTATCTGCAGTTACAAATTAAAGTGTCATGCACACATAAAAAATTTGTGTTATTCCTACATTACACAAGTGCATCACATTTGACTTAAAAATGAGCACAGTGGGCTTTATACACTGATGCCCTATTAAATATTATTTCATTCTCATACCTTTTGTCTCAAGATGGCTGGAAATTCAAAACGGAGGCTTTAAAATACTTCTGAATTTGCATTTCAAGCCTGGAATGCATCATGCTTCAAGAACTACTACAAAAGTCAAAGAAAAGAAAACAGGGAAAATGGCAATTAATCTATCCTAACAACTGCAAAGGATGTTACCAACAATACAGATATTAAAGGCATTTATTGCCATTGCCAGATAAAAGCTTTATGTAATTAAAACATATGGCTGGTATTAAATGAAAGAGGGACAGGAAATTGAGCATTAAAATTGACTCTGCCCTTAGTTCAGTGTATCTTTGGGGGAGGGCAAAGTGCTATGACTGAAAGGGTGACAACAATTTTATCTTTGAATATCCTGTCTTTTGTCAGCTATTATTGCAACCTGCATGTTTAAGAGTTAAAAAGACTCCAAAGAATTATGAAACCTGATGAATGCCTCTCAAAAAGCTAGACTGTATTTAGATGTTAAATTCTTCAGTGTAAAGAATCCAGTCCCTCCATCTTCTATAACTTTTGCAGGAAAAAGAACAGTTTTGGCTTTTAGAGAAATGATTGTTTAAATATAACATGTAATGTAGTCAGTGGAAATTTCCATTCTTCCAGTTTTATTTCTGAAAGGCTGTATCCCAGAAAGCTAATTTCTGGAAGCATTTTCACAATCCTGTTTAAGCAGAAATGCTGGATTACCTTTTAAGAGTGTCTGCCAGATTAGCTTTTTCTGACAGAGTATATAGAGCTAGTTTCATTTATACTCAGTGAGGAGTTGACTTTGTTTGTGGCTTGCTTGATATAATAATGTGATGATCTTTTTGTTCTGCCTTTCTTTGTGTTGGTGTTCTTTGTGCTGGTGTGTGTACCAGTGTTTAATGGGAATAACTGTATCTTTTACTTTGCTGTCCATACAAAATAATGACAAATTGTAATCTCAAAACCCTAATTGTCCTTACATGTAGTGTCAGCTGCAAATTACTTTCATAAGCAGGAACCTCTAGGCAGTTTATAAAGTTGCCTTATTAAAAATTCAGAAGGGTAAACAATGATCTGATATTATTTGAACCTTGGTCTTCTCAAATGATTAATGACCACATTCCTTCTGTAAATAAATAGAAAATTTTGAAAGCCAATATATCAAAAAGAATTCAGTTCTGTAAGGTTTTGTGGAGATGATCCCCATTAGTAATAGGTGTGGGTAATGGCTATTGTCTATTCACATGAATTTATAAAGCCTGGCTGTCTCATCATTTTAGATAGACACATTTCTGCCAGTCTGAGATTACACTGCTATGGTCTTACAATTGTGGAATGTATGCAGTATCTTTGCAATCAATTTAATATTTTTTTTGGCCTAATTTAGAGATGATCATATAAAGTGAATAGTCAAGCAATAAATTTTTTTTCCTCAGTGGAATTATGTGAAAAGCTGAAATGGAACTTTCTGGTGATTCCTTTTCTTTTCTTCTGTTGTGCTTATTACTGAATAGTGCTAAACCCTAATTTGGTATTCCAGGACATGAAGACATCCTTCTTTCAAAAGGGAATACATCTCTGAACCTTTAAAATATATTAACCAAAATAGATGTATTTTTCAGGCTCCCTTTAACCTCTAATAGCAGAGTATTTTCTTCTGCTTTTTGCATGTTTGTTTGGGTTTTTTTTTCCCTTATGTTCTCTTCTGTGGCTCAGTTAGTTAATGTAGAAGCTTACATCCTTGGGGAGCACTCAACCTGTAACTAACTAGTAACAAACTAGTGTTTGAAATTTAATATGCGAATTGCTATTTTAGAGTTCAACAGGATTTATTTACAGCTGATTGTGTATTTTCAATATCACGTGCCGCCATTTTTCAGTTTCAGAGGTAACAGCCCTCTTAGATGAAAGGGAAAAACCACTCCTTGAGTTACCATCTCAGAACCTTGATGCAGGTAGGCACCTCATCACCCTGTAGTTTGTAGGTCACATTTTCAAGTCAAAGTCTGAATTACAAAGCCCGGTCTCATTAAGTATTAGAGGCCCCAGTTTGCTTTAATTAATTTCCATGCTCAAAATCCTTATAATTTATAAAAGTACCCAAATGAAGGCTGGGATTCTTAAGTAAATTCAGAAAATAGGTCAGTTTCCAGCAGTATCTAATGTTCAGGTCTCTGCCAATGAAGATGGTTCTTGGCATACTCTGTGTGTGCCTTTTCTGTGTTTTCTGATATCATACCCTGGATACCCTCAGCATTGTGGTTATCGATTTATAATAGTAAAGAGACAGACCAGTTGAAACATAGCAAGTATTTATGCTTCAAAATTACCTATCCTTGGATATTTAGGATTACAATACAAACAACATGGCCACCTGGAGTTAATATGTTTCATTTATCAGCTGAAAGTAAAAAATGAAAGTCAGTATACTGCACCTGAATGGCCCTAGTAAAAATGCCTGGAGCTCTGGGTCATGTATTATCTGCAGAAGTGGTGCAGTGTAAATAACAACAGTTGCTCCCACTTTTACAGAGGTAGCATGTTCATTGGCTGCTAACACAGTCCTTTCTTCTGTGGTCCTTCATTCCAGTATTGATATCACATATGAGGATTCACTACCTGGGCATTCTGGCCCCAGATTTCATGTAACTAAATATTATTATTATTCAAGTATTATCTAACACCAATTCACTTTTCGATGAACCATTATCAGACAACTCTGAATCATCAGTTGCTGGACAGGGCTGACTCTTGTTGCCTGCAAGTCTCTTTTCCATGAACTAGCCTTCCTGCTCTGGTAAGAGTATTTGTTATGTTTGTTATTGGCTCTTGTGCAGTCTTCTGTTAAAGACTGAGATTTATCTCTTCTGTTATCTCTCTTTTCCTTCCCTCCTTTCTTCCTTCCCTCCTTACAGAAAAATCCGTAAGAAGTTCACCAGATCACAGCTGAAAAGAGCTTCCAGAACACCTTGTTCTCCGATCATTGCAAAGACAAAGTCTCTCATGAACAATAGGCAGGCCCGAACAGAGCCAGGATCCATCATACACTGAAGATATAACAACATCAGCACCATAATAATGTCAAAATCATGTTTCATTGTGAATGCAGACATAACAGGACTTACCACATCTCTGAGACAGAAACGTGTGGACGTATTGTGGCCGGGTTCCGTGTTTTGGGCAGGATCCAACAGCAGCCCTTGTCTTCCCTCATCTCTGCAAGGGCTACTTCTGGTTCTCTGTACAGGCCTATCCCGGATTCCCTCCGTTCCCAGACAACAGTGTTGGCTGGTCAAGGAGGGGCTGTTTGCACTGGTCCCTCTGAATTGATGCAGAGTCCACCCATCAGATTTGTCTATGCCTTCTAGTGGCTCAGCAAAAATATGCAGCTTTCAAAACTATTGCAGTGTCTCTAAAATGGGATTTAGCCTTGAGGTGTTGCATTTTCAAACAGAACTGCAAACTTGGATTGTTCATATTTTTCAGTATTGGCTTGAGTCTCCTTGTGTTTGATTTTCTATACTGAATGTCCACAAGGACAGGTATTGTTTAGCAGTTCTGAAACTTAGACTGAATTAGGAAATGCCCATAATTAGTGTCCAGTTTTTAAAATGTTGGCCATATTAGCTTAGTTTAAAATCCTGGAAAGTATTATGTGTGACAGTAAATATCCAGCCGGACTAGTTGCATGTGTAGGAACTGGTCCCATTGCCTCTGTATTTGAAAGCATCTGCCTATTTCTTTGGGTATTTTTTGCATTTCTTGAAGCCTATTCTGAATAGTGAAAACCAGCAGAACACCATTCCCAGAAGACATGAAGAAACAGATTATTTCCTATTAGTAATGTCTCTCCACAAAATAATTTCTACATTTTTATATGTCTGGATAAAGAGGTCTTGCAGAATGCTTTGAATTCATAAATGTAAGGCTACAGGTGGATACTTACCATGGAGAGATGATGTGCCTTTTGAAACTACTTGTAGGAAACTGTCAGTCTCCCTGGAGGTGGGAATGGCAACAGAGGCAGGTCTTTTATTTCTACTCAGGTACTTACAGGTGAACAATCTCTGCCCTACTTTGAAATCCAGAGAAATCCAGTGTGGAGCACTGCTGTGTGAACCTAGTTGGGATATATCAATCAACTGAGGCAAGTTGTCCTTCAATAGCTTTGGATTCCATATGGCTTTTAAAGATATGGTCAGATGCTGTACACGTCATAGCAAACTGAGACAAGATCCAAGACTTTTTTTTTTTTCTCTCTGTTTATTAGGTAGCTCTATCAGCATAGTACAGGTGTGAGGTTTTCATCCAGTTGTGGACATGCACCCAGCTTTGTGGTTAGAAAGACAAGGATGTAAGTGACATCTCATTCTTCTGGGTGATCCTCCGAAAAGGATTTCTCCCCACACATTTTATTGTTTCAGTCTAAAAGAGCATCTGTGATCTCAGCCTAAAACTAGCCATACTCTTCATGTAGAATTTTGAGCTCCTAAGACAGTGACCCAGGTGCTTCTTTAAAGAAGAAAGCACTCTGACTTCTTGAAGGGACTTGCTGACAATTTTCCATAATGATGGATCCAGGTCTTGTCCACTGTCCTTCACCAGCAAGAAAAGTGTGGATACAAAGAAAGGTTGATGACAAGAAGTCAAGAAGTGCTTGCTCCTAGTGCCCTGAACGTTTTAGTGAATGTCATTGATTCAGACTCAGTTGGAGAAGACCTGGAATACATCTACCTGCAATACTTTACAGTAGCCACTGAAATGTGCAGCTCTAGGAGTCTTCTAGGCACTGGATCTGCATTTTCCTCTAAACAGGAGGGCTTTTTATCAGATAGCTAAGTGGAGACAACCTACTCTTATTAGTAAGAATTGCCTTTATTAACTGCAACATATGGAAACACCTTCTGTATAATAGCTTCCTCACCCATTAGAATAAAGACAACATGATTATTCAGCAATCTGTTTGACTGAAAGTATGAAAAACATGAACATAACAAGCTTTGTCTCCCTCAGACATCAGTGAAATCACACACAGCAGACTCATTTTCAAAGTGCTGTTAGCTGTAAGGTGGTAGATTTTTTTACCCTGCCTTATTAAGCTTGTACTCAAATGATTTCTTTTAGTCAGTGTGCTCCAGTGTCTAGACAGTATTTTGTAGAATCTCTGTGTGTTCCTCCTTTTGACAAAAGTATTAGTATCTGTAATAGTCCAATGTGAAGTCATTTTTCTTCTTTCCTTCTGAGGAGAGAGAGACTGGTAACACAGCTCCCTGTCAGCAGCCAGCTGCCTGATACCATTATCTTTTGCATCAAATAGCCAAGGTAAGGAAGAATTCTTTGCAATCTCAAGCTGAGATGCTTCCTCTGGATACACTGGAAATAATGCTCCACCTCTGCCCAGCAGAGCCCTTCCCCAGGTTGCAATAGCCTGGCCTTGGGGTGGATAAGGCATGGAGGAGACTGATTGCTGGAAGAACTTCTGCTCTGTCCTTCAGCTGTCCTGCATGCAGCTGCAGGGAGACATCCTCTCTCCTACAGTGCACAGAGAAACTGCACACCATGCATTGCACCTTAGTTTTTACCTGCTCTCTCTTCATCTTCATCTGTCCCTCAAGATGTTCTCTAGAGTGGATGCAGGATTTACATGTGAATTTTGACTGAGAGTGTGGATGGAAGATTTGCTTAAGTTGTATTCCTCCTGCTGGGTTTGGGCATGATGATTTAAATTTTTGTAGAAATTGTGAAACTCCTCATCACAATATCATGCAATTCCATGCTTTCTGTTGAGTTAAAATATTTTTCACTGGCTGTGAGCAAAGATGACACATTCCTCTGTAAATTGAAACAGTTATATCCACAACAAATCAGAGCTCTGTACTTCTTTATCAATCTTCCCAAGTTACTTATTTTAAAACCAGCCAACATATATCAGTCATCAACAATGACACTGAGTATAAACATGAACCTTGTAAGCAAGGACAAGAAGTTTGGCACTTACCATGATATGGGAGAATCAAGGCAGCAATGGCACTGCATTTACAATGTGATTTATTTTTCTGTTAGCTAAATAAGATATCCTTCTGAAAATTTGCCTCTCCACTTACAAATATGCGGCTAAAAAAACATGTAAAATGCACAATCTCTTTGTGTTCAGAGGCCTCATGCAGAAAGTAGGAGGATTGTTTCAACGTTTAAAATGTCTGTGTTGTCATTTTCAGCTAGTTATCTGCTCTGCTTTCTTGAAATATTGTGTATACTGCTTTCAGATTATTTTTTAAAGGCCCCGACTTAGTGGTGGAGGTTTTGATTCTGGAGGATGGTAAACAATGTTTTGAAATACTTGAGATTGCCTGAAATGTGTTGGTCATATGAAAACATCTTTAAAATCAGTGTTTTGATTAAAGGCAAATATAGCCTTTATATAGTTTCTGCAGTCCAAACCTTGCAACATATTACAAAAAATTGGGTATGGGAATGGAAATGTAGAACAAACAAGGAGTAGAGATGGTGAAATGGAGCCTGCACTTACATAATGTGCACTTTTTTAGTAATCTAAAGTAAGATTTATTTTTTTTAATAAATATAATTTCAACAGAGATACTTTCCTAATTATGAAGGCTTAAATAAAATGGAATGGCTGCACAGTAGTTTCTGATATAGTCACAGTATACCATGCCACAGCCTTTTGCAGAGAACGATTATAGTCCTTCAGAAATACTATATTACTAGACACAGTGTCTTTATGTATATGTACTGCTATGGAAATGGAATTGTTAGAATCCTTTGGAAACTCCAGCAAAATAATATTCATTTTTGATTTTCTTTTGAAGCTTCTTTATATAAACCTGTGTCTTCATAAGCCAGAGGGGCTGTCAAAAGATCTGAGTTTATATAACTGCATAGTGGATTTTTTTGGAGTAAGTCAGTACTTTTTTATTCAAATGTTGCATGTTGAGGGAGGAAACCTAATTTTGGAATACATGGGTTTTGGATAAGAGTTTTGAGGCCGTACTATATAGTGATCAACAAATTTGCAGAATATGCTCCTGTTGTTCATAAAGATTTAACAGTTGGTATTGAAATACTGTATTGATTAAATAAAAAAAAGGAGGAAAAATTAAAGAGTTGTCTTGGAATATTTCTGCTGTTTAGACTAAAAGTGAATTTCTCAATGGAATGGTAAAACTGGGAAGCTCACTGTTGGGTGTTTGAGAATGTGGAACACCTTAGAACGAAACAGTACTATTTGATTTGCATTAAAGTGTCTTTGTGTACAAACTCTGTGACTCTTGGCCCTTTTTGCAGGAAACGAAATTTCTACATTGGTACTGTCATCCTGTTTTACAGTAGGCTGTTGAATAGTCAAAAGACTGAAGATTGAACTACATGAGAGTTTAAACTACAAGTAGATTACAAAGGGATGAGGAGAGAAGACAGAAGTTGGGGAAAGTGAGACATGAGGTGTTGGTCCTTACACTGGAACACCAGAAGGTTTCTTAGGGTTGAACTGCAATCTAGGCAAGAGGACTCCTAGTCCACAAAAGCAATACTAGAAGCTACAGTGCACTGCAGTCTCCAGGGAACTGGCCCATCTAAACTTCTCAGATTGGTATTGGTAGCATCAATACCATTGTATCTTCATTTGGTAGCAGCTGGAACTGGTGGTTTCTGTGTAAATATGGAACATTATATAAATCCTCTTATTTAATGACATCTAAGCTAATTTCTGCAAATTAATTGGATTTTTTTTCAGAGGGGAATCATATAAGGGTCTTCTGAACAGAAGTAAGAACTGCTGCACACAGGTTTGTTCAAGGCAACTGTTTCTATCCCCTAATTCCCCAGTTTGTCTTGGGAAATGCAGGATGCTTGGTCCACAGGGGTAAATATTTCAAATGTATGTTTTAGAATGGATTATCTTTTCTACCTCCTCCCCCAAAGATGCCTGTGTAGATCCAAGAAGAAGAGCTCAAGTTCTTCTGTGGTGTTTGGATTTAATTGGCAAGATGAGTTGTATTTACTAGTCCTTCTGGGTGTGAAGCATTGATGTCATGGAAGGGATAATCTCTGGAAGCTGTTCTTTGCTGGCAGAACTGAGGAACTGGGAATCTCTTCAACCAGGCTTGGACAGGCTCACAAGAAATTTTGGTAAAAAAGGAGGAGGTCCAAGGGACTCATGGCTTTCAAAGTATGGCTGTACAGTCTTTCCCATGTCTAGTTGAAATAGGGATAATTTTAGTCCCTCAGTTCTTTAGTTCACTGTAAAGGTATTGATCACACATACAAAGCCTCATCAATGAAAAGACATAAAATGTTTTTTCTTTTCTTTGCACTAGCAGTCAGAAAAAAAAGAAAAATATATACCTAAAAAATACCCTGCAATAAAAACCAACCAAACAAACCAAACCCCAAAAACCAACCAAAAAATCCATGGCTCTGCTGTCTACTTGAAAGCAGAAATTATTGGAGAGGACATTTTGCTAAGAGCTGAGTTTTGTTTTGGTCCATGGTATACAGTTTTGTAAACCACTGTAAATACAGAAAGCTTTTGTGAGGCTGGTCTGACATAGTATCACTTTTCCATGAATTCAGATTCATTATGGTTGCTATGTAAAACAGGTAAGTACTTGATGCGTGAATGCTACCAAAGTAGCATAAAAATCTTACATGAGCTTTAGGGCCCTGTTGTATTACAGACACTCATTGCCACTCTGGCAAGACCAAAAGTTCTTCAAATCTCCATTATTTGTGTACACACTAAAGTGTGCTCCTTATAAGCAAAGCAGAGGGATCTTTATGGAAATTAAAGGTCATTATTACTCGTTTAAATGATGATGAAACCTACATGACAGTCCAAAGAACTGTCTGTGGCCAATAATATTTGATACACACTCAAATCAAAGTCCACTTTGT
Organism: Passer montanus; assembly: GCF_014805655.1. Taxonomy (NCBI): domain Eukaryota; kingdom Metazoa; phylum Chordata; class Aves; order Passeriformes; family Passeridae; genus Passer; species Passer montanus. The sequence continues at coordinate 10,160,695 of NW_024358722.1, read as the reverse complement.
ATAGCTGGGATGCTCCTTAAGCATTGAAATTGGCACTGTGCTCAAAGAACATTTGTTTTTAAATGGCTTAATGGAGTTTTTTAAGGAAGAGAATCACCTTCAGGAAATAAATCTTGATCTGTACTGCTTTGGGTAATATAATGAGAAGAAAAGGTTTAGAGCCATGACTCCTCACCAAAACTAAGTCCTGTTGAGTCTGGAGCAACATGGCAACTCTCTCATTTATTTGTAGGGATTTTTTTCCCCTGCTGGCTAGCTATATTATTACTTTGGAGTTTTTCTCCTCAGTAATCTGGATCAATAGTTTTATTAATGTGGAGGAAGCAGTTCATATCACCTTTGGATTAAAAGTAGCTCTTTCCCTACTTTATTGTGCTTAGGCACATAAAAATCAATTTTGTATAATAATAGCAAAAGAAAAAAAAATCACAAGCATTTGTGGGAAGCTAAGAAGTGAGTAAAGACTATACAGCATTAAACTAGCAGGATATAACAGACTAGGGCACTGAATGTGATTTTCTTTTGTTACATGGGTACCATGAACAGTGGTTCATGACTGAAGGATCATCCTTTCAAAGTGTCCTTTCTGTTACTGCTCTGTGGATACTGCACTTGCTCTTCCTGTATTCATCAAACTCCATTATTTGATGTCTGCCCTGCCCAGTCATCACTGGCAAAATGATCTTCTCATATTTTAACTTTTCAATAAGATAAGTTAGTGGGGCAGATGCAAAGAAAATTTAAAGATTATAATATTGATGGATGGCTCTATATTTGTTTACTTTCCTTCAGTCTTGATTTCCATTGGAATTTTAATCTTTTTATCAAGCAGTGAATCTATGAAAAGTTAATTGAATGCCTTTGATCCTCTGGGATATGCTTTTATTCTATAGTAAGATAGTTACGTTGCACAGTTGCTTGCAGGAGCCTGACTCAATCCCAGCTCTTGGATAATCCTGCTGTGTTATTTTCTGTATTAGTGACAGTAAGTCCAGTATTGATTGGCTTTTCCAAGCAGACCAGGCTCCATCCTGTCATTTGTACATGCACAGTTACATGGTTAAGTATTTTTTCCTTTTTTTATGGTCTCTGCTTGCTTTCCTGTTTTTTGTACGCATTCAGAAGTAAGGAAAGCTTGATGTTGCTCTCCTTCCCAGGTGTGTGGGTTTGGCTCAGTTACTGCTGAGTACATGGGAGAAGGAAAGGCTGGATCACTGCTGGGTGTCCCTTTGGGCACAGACTGTCTTGGGCACTACAGACCACTCTGATACTTCTTCCTCTGGAGTTCTAAGTGTGGGCACAGCCTGGCAGGCTGGTGCTGCTGTCACACATAGGAGGAGAGTGTCTTACTCTGTGGCTAAAGAAAGCTCCATGGCACTGCTGCTCTTTGGAGTATAGCGAATTGTTCAGAGTGGCTGAGCCCTCTGAAGGTGCTCCCATTCCACTGCTGCATAACTGGAATACACTGCCAGCCCTCTTATTTAATGGTATATTTGGATCCCAATCGTATATTTGGATCCACTCCCCTGAAGCTGATCCCTCTCCACTCCCGATGAAGTTGCTTCATTGATGCTAAACCTGCCATATTGTTTTCTTTGCTTTGTTGAACCCTAATCTCTATGGATTTTAACTTGCATTTCAGAATGATGTCAAGGAAGATTATAATCAAGATGCTATAAACATCTAGAAATTTTACTCCCTCACTCCTTCATTTTTAAATTTAAGGCTTTTTTTTCCATTATGCTTTCCTTTTCACCTTTCTTTCTGTTGCTCTTTAATTTACTGATAAAGAATCATCAGACCTCATTTGTAATTACATAGTCTTCAAAATAAAATATTTGTACCTATCAGGGTGAGGGCAGCAAACCTCTGATTTGGGTTTATAGCTCAGTAAAACTAGAGAGTGTATTGGTCAAATTGTCAGAATCTGGATAAATATTTTAAACCTGCCAAGTTTCTTGGCTGTTTGGATCTAGTGGTTTTATATTTCCCCCTCTCAAAAATGGGGGCTTGCTTCAGACTTGCAATCTCAAGATGTCTGGGTTTTTTTTTAGAGGAGTTCTGCTCTAGGGTTTGGCTCAACTGCACCTATTGCACATTCTTTGGCAGCCTGTAATTAGGCTGACTGCTTAAATGCTGAGTAGCTTTCTTCTGTTTACTGCTCATATGGATTAAATGTGCATGATTTCAATAGAAGAATATAAATGAAGTGACTGCCTAGCTCTGGATTTTCTCCATCTTCCCTTGATGCACTAACGAGACTCAATTGCAATTGCTTATTATTTTTAAATAGCAGTTAATTTGAGAAAATCTGATTCACTAGCTCTTTTCATTTTGCTGAATTGATTTCAGCCTTCTGCCCATCTGGGCCAACCTTCATGTACTGGTCAAAATCCAGTGTCTAAACTCACTGGTGGGCATAACCAAAGTCAGACACGCAGCCTAACAACCCAGCAAAGCACTGTCTGCAGCAGTGTACTCCAACCCTCTGTTTTCTTGTTGCTAAAATCTTCAGTGAGAGAAAGGGCTTTACTTTGAAATTAATTCTCTGTTTTGCCTGAAAGAGAATCAGAGTGGTTGTAGAAAAACAACTCCTCCTTCTCCATTCAGTTCTCTGCCTGTTCAGATGTGGTGATAGTATCTCAGACTGTGGAGTTGCATAGTCACGGAAATGGTTTCCTGAGCAGATGAGATTATTCTGTCTGGGGATGCTCTGGTATAGCTCCATGCTCATCACAGGAACTATAGAATTAATCTCTGTGAAATCATGTGGACTTCTAGAAATGGCCTTCTGGTCAAACGGCTGCATCTGTGCAAATCCCCTTGACAGCAATAAAGAATCCTGAAGAAGGATTGTAGGCTAAGCTGTAAGCTCTTTAGGTAAGGGCTAGTATCCTCCTGTAATTATTTAAAAATGCTTTTTAGATTTATAGCCTCATGGCAATGTCTGGGGTGAAAAAAAAAGACTATTCAGGAGCTAGTAGTGTATACACTACTGTCTGTATTTAGACAGATGCAGCAGTGGATGCCACTGGTTTCTACAGAGGATATTTGTTGTTATCTGATGTGAGGAAGAAAAAGATGTATTCTTGTTCTCTGAGTAAAGGGCTGAGTGAGGGTTTCTGGTTCCAAATGGTCTCCCCACATTTAAATCCATGGTGATTTCTGTTCACAATTTGTTAAATGCTTTTTGTTTCATGGAAAAAAAGGATGGGATAATACACTGTAAATACAGGGTGGTTGTATGTGATGAAACATTGCTTTTTTCATTATATACAAACAGGGAAGTTGAAATGTTATTTGTAGAGGATAGAGGTGAACTTTGCTCATGATTTTATGAACTTCTTTATTGCACAGTCCTCTTTGTGCAAACAGCACTTGACACTCTCTTACCTTTTGTTATTTCCAGCAGATTGGAGTCATTTTTCTTTTAATGTTGATCTGTGACAGAGCAGCAGGTGTTGGATAAAAGGAATCAAGATCACTTTTAGGTTTTATGATCAAATATTTAGGGGGGGTTGAGAAGTAATGTAAAATTCAATTAGTTTTGCTTCCTATGTCCTTTTCTCCTAGATGACTGATTTGCAATTCTGGAATAATTTGTCATGATTTTTCCAAAAGTAGAGCTGGTATCTAGTCTGGGCTAAGCCTTTTAGCCCAGCTGGTGTTGCTGGGCTTGGTGTTCACTTTGCAAACTGCCATGCTGGCTGAAGATGTCACCCTGAAACAACTGCTTGCTACTAATTCACTGCTGAATGTTTCTGCCCTCTCTCAGCAGAGAGAATAGATGGAGTGCTGTTTGCTTCACAGTTAGATTGAAAATTAGGCTTAACTCTGTGGTTCTGAAATGAGAGAAGGAGGATTCAGGTAAATCCACTACCAATGAGAAGAGTGGAGTAGGGAAGAACCACTGATGGCCATGGAAGAAAAACAGCTTAGGTCAAAAGCATCTGCAGCTGCACAGCCAGATCTGCAAGTGGCCATCTGTCTGCAGCCCAGGTCAGCCTCTGGGTTTGCCCAAGGAATTTTCAACCCTGCAGAAATAAACAACATTCCATGAAGAGCTATTAAGGTATTGGAAAAGTAGAAAATATCTCCAATTAATCAATGCAATGTCATCAGTCAGATTCAAGCATCTATATATTTCTGATTAATTCATTGTCTGCGTGCCTGTGACAAGTTCAGCATTGCTGTCAGTGTCTGCTGCTCACCAATTCTGTGTCCTCACCTGTGTCTGTGACCGCTTTTGTTCCATCCTTGCCAGTTCAGGAGGGTCTGTCAGAACTGGACACCTATTGAATTGTGTCAGACTCTGAATTGCTGAGTCCTTTCTCTCTGCACTACTTGAAAAGAGCCTGATTTTCTCAAAACTCAGACTGTAGTTAGGATAAAGGTCAGTGACCAATACACTTGGTATACTTGGTACAGTTTGCTTGAAATGTCAAGAAATATGATAACTTTTCCACAAACTAATAGGTTAATCCAATATGATCGCTGAGAAAGAAATAATTCAGTTTTCAAATGTTTCCACAAAATCAGTATTGTCATGAACACAGATACTGAATTCCTGAGGGCTGGTGAAATGTATTTCCATGGTGTTTGGAGCTGTGTACACATATTCAGGTAATTGATTCCACTGTCACTAATGCAGGATGATATAAATCACAGCAAAAGTTTCATAATATGCAACTAAAAATCAGGAGTGATTGTGAATGGAGTCAGCAAGAAGACAGTTTTAGTAAAATGATCAGCAGTCAGGAAGAGGCTCAGGTGAGTAGTCAGTTTTCCCTGATTTCTGGATATAAGTATGTTAATGTATTTTGCTAATCTTATGAAATGTCTATTGAAGTTGCCACTCATTTTTTAACTTGAGCACCATCTAGTGTGCATGACAAAAATAATCTAAAAAGTAAATTTAAGGCCAGATCATTATGGCACTTAGGAATGGAAGTGCTGGTGTATTTTCAATGTCAAAAGGAAACAAAACACATCAGAGCTTACATCCTGCTAACTTGCAGTAAATCAAGCTTCAAGTGGCGTTCTTGGGAGCCCACTCCCCCTCTTAATTTGTACTTCACTTAATCACTTGCTTGCATTTAAAATAAATGCAAGAAATGATATATACAAAAATAAGTTTATTTATTGGCAAGCAGGTTAAAAATAAAAAATCCCAGACAACAACTGGTTTTTTTTTTCTAAATACAAACAGATATTTGTATAGTCATGCAAATATAAATGTAGAGTCCTGCGCGCTGCTGAAAGCTGATACTGCCTGCTCCACCAAACCCCTGGCTTTCAGCTAAATAGATCTTGGCAGATATTCTCTAGATCTATCAGGCTTTGAATACAGTCAGAGATGAGTCTTTCCTGCGTGTCTGGATCAGAATGAGTGCATTTATGAAAAGTTCAGTGTGCTTTCATTTTTGCTGCTAGCATTGCTTGGTGCAGCCTGTGCCCATGGTGTGTTTTGGGAGCAGCCCAGCTGTCATTGCCATAGCTAAGGAAGTTCATGCTGTTCTTTGCAACACATTTGGTTTGCACCTCTACTGGAAAGTCCCTCTGACAGTAACTTCTCCTCTTTTTCTAATCACCTCACATTCCCCCATATAACAAGATTAAGAGCTGCTGCTGGAGGAGCATTACTCATCCATCAGTCATTACTCCATCACCAGTCACAGCTCTGCCCCTTGCTAAAGGAGCTCCTGTGATGAGGGAAAGATCTTTGGCTCCCATGAGTGCTTCTGCCTTCTGAGTAGTTTTAAAATCAGAGGAGATCAAAACCTACTGTTAGATTTTTCTTAAAAAAACTTATGATTTGTGTATCAAGTGAGAGATTTTTTTGGGAAGTGGGAGGCAAAGGAAGGGGACATTACCAAGATTTTTTCAAACTTTCAGCTTGAGCATCTACTGATTTTTTGCTGCCATTATTTTGTGAAAAAAAGGCTGATTAGGCATACAAGCTAGTATTGTTTTAATCCCAGAACTATAGCCAGAGAATCAAGTTTTCTTGTTAAGACTAAGACAAGGGGGAAAAAACCCCTCATTTGAGCCATTTCTCTTTCTCAGTTGAAAAAAGTCTCTGGGAATAGACATTCCTGGCCAGTTGTATTCTGGCAAACTTAAGAGCTCCTTGCTCCTATAACATTTCTGTGAGACTTGTCTCTAAGCTGAAATAATTCATATCAATAGCTTCAATTTTTAAAACTTAATAGCTGTATCTGGATGAAGCTTTTGAACTTGACCTATCATTTGCTGACTTGCAACCCAGAGACAGGGTCTCTAGTGCAGCACAAACTGCAAATTTTCACCAGAGCCACACATCAAATGAATTCTCAGAATAAATTGTTCATATAATAAGTGATAACAGCTGCATTGTGGGGAGTCACCCCACTGCACACTGGGGTTGAAAACTGCTCATCACCTTGTGTGTGTGAGAGAGTTGTGAGCCCAACGATCTAGGGAACGCATTAGTAAACTTGGGTTTTAGGGAGATCTTTTGGTGGGATTACCTTCTCCACCCAGAACAACTTTTCTTTGAATTATGCTAAAACTCTGAAGTGTTGGCCAACCTCATTAGGCAGAGGGAGTTTTCCCTTTCTAGACATTTGTTGCATTCCAAGAGTGAAATGCCAAATGGAAAATAAACTGAGCTAGGAAGAAAGGAGTGCCTCTGTGTATGTTCAAGAGATTTGGCAGAAAATTGAGAATGCCAAACATTTATGAAAATAATGATTAAAAATTTTTGAAGTTAGATCCCCCACTGTCATTAGTGTTTACTGTTGGGTAGTTTTATTACATTTATTTCTGCTCATATTGTAATATCAATATTGTTGAATGATTCATAATAGACTAACTCAGTTTTTCCTTTAGAAAGGGAATCTTGCCACAAACCAGATGTTGTGTCTGATCTGAATTTTTAAATTGATTACAGAAGCACACAAAAATGTGTACTTTGTTGGGCTCTTGAAAAGGGACAGGAACTGCTTATTTTCCCTTAAGTGGAACTGTGTTGAAGAGAGCAGCAGTAAAGTGATTTATATGGACTGTGAAATTATAAGTCTTCAACTTTCCTCTCCATTCCTGCCCCCCAGCAAATCAAAAGTCTTGTAGTCTCCTCTATCACTAAGGCATGATTCCCATTCCAATCTTACCAAAGTTCAGGTGGAGTTGTTGCTCTCTGGAATGCAGCATAGAAAATACAACCAAGCTAAGAATGAAGCATGTGGTTCTAGCACTACTGGGATTGGTTTGCTCACCAGAACCACTCAATGCAGAGAATTTGGTGGTGCTGTCTCTTAGAAAGCTCTGCTTCAGTGGTTCTCCATTTCTTTGTAATTTCTGGAGAGTTTAGTTTAGGTGTTTTAATGCTCCTTGCACAGCCAGCTGTCAAAGCTTTTAGCATGGAAAAGAACTGCTTGCCATTAGTGCTTTACTGTCCATGCAGGATTTCACTATCTCACAGAGGATTTGGCTTCATCATTTAAACATGGTTCAAGAGGCTTGCCATTCTGCCTTTTCAGCAAAATTGTAATTTTGGATGGGATTGTTCAGTGGAGTATTTGCAAGCAGAGATGCCTGTTCTTTTTTTCTTAAACAACAAGGTTTTAAAAGAACTTTGATTTGGCTTAAGTCCTTTCTTAAACAGTAGTTTTGTAATACTTGAAGGCTGATAAGTTTACTACAAACATACTTTGAACCCCATTCCATCCAGGATTTGCTTTAAACAAATGGAATCTAATGGATGGGGGTAGCAGTTTGGGCAGTCACATCACATAGGATGAGAAAGGGGCACCTGAGGAGCCAGCATGAATTGCAGGCTGAGACCAGCTAGAGTGAACACCACGGAGCTCACAGTCTAAAAGGGGCTGTGCTTTTCACAGTCTCAGTGTCGAAGAATTAACTGTTCACATCTTAAGACACGAATGAAGAGGAGAGTTGCTGGTCTGATGCCAGTGAAGTCTGAACACCAGCACGCCAAGTTCCCACCAGAACAACTGAAATGGCTTTGGAACAGTTATCCTGAGAGGTACAGTGTAATTCTCTCAGAATGTTTTCCTGTAATTTCATTCTGGGGAAAAAATAGCAACTGGTCCCATTCCCTGACCCAGTCACCTGTCTGTGTGCTAGCAGAACACGCCCTGTGAAGGTAATGAGTAGGATGAGCTCAGTGAGTTCCCATCTTACCAGGTGTTCATTATTTGTTGACATCTCATGAAAGAAGACGGAATATCTGACTGAACAATTGGATTATCTGCATTTTTGGGTGGTGTTTTGTTTTATTTATTATTTTCTTTGCAAATCCAGGAATCTTAAAATCTTCAACTGTTTCTTTTTGTTCATAAGTGAATACTTTTTTGTCTGAGTCTGAACCTACATGTTCCCATTTCCTCACCCTATAACTAACTCGGGAAAAACATCTCCCAGGAATACTTAAAATCTTGTTAATCTTATAAAAATTAATCAGCCAGTTTTAGGAGAATTGCTTAGTTTAACAGACAGTCATTTATAAAATGACTCTGAACAGGGAAATTAGGACCAAATGAGAAGTAGACTAATATTTGGTTGTGGTTATGTTGAAGAGCATCCTTTATAGAAAATTTTAGGTGCTATTTTTTTAATAGAGATCTATTGCATATTGTGCTTTCAGGAGGAATTGGATTAGATTTTTTTAATCATATCCCTCTTTGGGTCTGGACGTTGTCGTGACCTATACATTTTTTAGTCTGTATCTGTTATTCCTGTGGGTAATGACCTTACATATCAGTGAGATAACAGAAAATAGAAAAAGACAACCAAACATCTTTAAATATATGTATTGCTCATTTTTCTCTTTAGAGGCTTTGCCATCAGCTATTCTGCAACTCAGTGGAATTGTGCCTTATAGCAACTTCTCTGCCAGCAAGCTTATCAGGATATTTCAGACTAGTGCAGCCTTATCTAGGGATCTTCATTGCATGCTTTAAGATCCTTCTCCTTTATCAGACACAACTGTAGCCTGGGATGGCCTAAGTAGTTTGTTTCAGAGAGTTTGTTTGTTTCAGAGAGCATATTTACTGTCTGAATACTTCTGGTGAACCACCACAATTTAAAACCCAGCATATGAAAGTAATTTGACTGTAGTGCCCATTCTCCTAAATATTTTGGACTAAAAATGATGATTCAGTATCTGCTGCATCAACAGTTGAGTTGTTCCTGCAGCAGAAGCCACCGTGATGCAGTGACTGTTTTGCTTGAACTTTGCATTACTTCAGTTGGCAGCAGGGGAACCAGAAATTGTCCTTATGCCAGGACACATTTGCCTCATGTGATCTTTTTTTCTATTAATTCAATGGAACCCTTAAAATAGCGTGCCTCAGGCATTAAGGGTGGTTTCTGGTCAGGATGTGAAAAACAGAAGAGAGTTGCTGGAGATAATCACCTGACAGAGAAAGATGTGGAGGAACACTCCCACACACTCACCTGCTTTGGTCTGCTTGTCTTTGGAGTTCAAAGGGTCATTTAATTAATGGATAAAATCTCCCCCAAACTGTCTCCAGCCCACACAGCTCATAACCCTTGACCAAGGCAAAACTCCCAGTGATTACAGTAGGGAACAGGAACATGTGTTTCCTTGTGTCCATAAGGCACTTGTCAGTGACAAGTAGATGGAAAGGACTCACTTGGTGTGACTCTTGGGGATGGTGCTGTGCAGGGACAGGAGCTGGATTTCATGATTCTGATGGAGCCCTTCCAACTCAATAGATTCTCTGATTTTGTGACTCATTCTAGGCTGTTACCTGGGAATGGGGCTTCTCTAGAATCTGCAGTAATGTATCCATACTCATTCTACTAAGAGTACTTCTCCTTAAAATAATACTTCTATAAACAAAATTTTAAAAAGAGGCAGGACTAAATGGCTGCCATGTTTCAGTAGATAATGTCCTGGTCCTGTTTTAAATGATCCAAGCCTTAGGTCTTTTGTCATGGACTAGGTACAATCAATCTGGGTTTTGCTACTTAAAACAACTCCTGTCTCTGTAGATTTGTCACCACTGAGCTCTGAGTCAATTTTACACTATCAGACTTGTCTAACGTGTCAGATCCACAGCTGACTCTCAGTAGCTGTAAATCAATAAATCTTTTTCTGATTTCCATGTTGTTTCCTATTCATCAGCTGATGATCAGACCAAGGATTCATTAAGAGACTTTCCCGTCAGGGTTGTGATCTGTATTTCTAGTTAATTATAGTGATGGCAGTTTTTCTCCTGGGTTTAACTTTTGCTCTGGGTTTATTTGCTTTGTTAGAGCTGTATTATATTGCACTCCTATTCTAGCAAGTTACCTTGAAGTATTGAATTAAAACAAAGTACATTTTTAAATGTTAAAAAAACAAGTGGAATCTCCATTATAAAATGTCCTGCCTTCAGAATTATTACCTGTAAGTAGGTGACTCCTTCCTGAGCTTTGATTTTTCTCATCCATCATTTCCAGACCATAGCAGATATAAGGCTGTTTACCTTTGTGTCTTAGCCTCATATATATTTATTATATAATTCATTAAATGTAATGTTTAAATGGACATTTTTCAATGACATCTCAGTAGCAAAAAAAATACATTAGGGTGAGTATAAAAAATTGGATAATTATGCTCAAGACTGTGTGCTACATTTGTCACTGACATTGAATTTGCTGCAAGTGATTTGGATTGCTATTTTAAAATTAAACTAAATTTGGAGTTTATTTAATTTTTTTTTAGAAAATTATACAACAAAAGTCTGAGAAGAAAGAAACAAAGATGTTAGTAAGCTATATACAGCCCACATCAGAAGAAAAAATTTAAAAACTCTTTCATTGTCAATACCTGAGGTAGTACAGAAATTAATTAATTAGTAGGCACTCTGGAAATCACCTTCAGCAAGAAACCATCCTTGTTTCAGATCTATAGGGACTGTGTAACTTCAAGGGTGCAACACATGGTGATTGTCAAGCTGCTTGGCATCTCCTTCTCCACTTCCTTCACCTTGCAAGGGAAAATTGGAAGGAAAGAGAAGAGATCAGGCTAAGCTCTCCTAGAGATATTCAGCCATTTTCCCTGTTATGTGCAACCAACCCCAATTATTTCTTGATTTCAGAAGACTTCTGTGTCACACGTATGAAAGAATCAGCCTCCAAAACCAAACCCAGTTACAGGGAGAAAAGAAAGGAGTTGTCTGAAACTTTGGAAAATGGCAAAAATCTTGTTTTAAAATTCAAACTAAAAAATGTTTTTCATGTGAGTAACTTGCACCAAACACTAAGATTCTGTTAGATATTTTTATGGCACTTTTTTTTTTCAGGAGATTACAAGCTTGATCTCAAGAAGTTCCTTAGAAACATACTTGTCACAATATGCAGAATCTCATAATCTCTGATTGCTATTTTGCCTCAAAAGTCAACAAAAACCAATGAGAGAAAAATACTAAATTAAATAATTCCATCAAATTTTCTGCATTTCTAAAGTTTTAATCAAGTGATTTTATCTGGTCATAAACTTAGTCTGTGAAAATTCTGCACATCTCAAAGTGGATGGAAACACCTAATGTCATATATTTAGATTCTTATATTTGAATATCTATTCCCCATGTTTAGGTATATAAGGAATGTAATTAAGTTGGTTGATTAAGACTACAAGGTCCTTGAGGCAAAGCTGTTTTGTAAAAATTGCTTTTTAAAGCCTTCTTTAAAGACCCATGGTAGTATTAACTGCATATAATAAGCCACACATTTTCTTGCAGAATTTTTATTAAGTAACAATTATGTGAATATCTTTGCACTAGGGTAAAAAACCCCTTGTTTCCTCTATTATTTGCTACACTAAAATTGTTAAGCACTTTTAAGAAACAGTTTAAATCCCTGAAAACAAATATTAATTAATTACTTTGAAGGTAAAATATTTGAAGTCAAGCTTCTAATGTTTATTATTAATGTAATTACCAATAAATGTTTCCATTTTAACCACTGGGAACAGTCTCCCACCAGTAAGATAGAAGCCTGATTAACCGCTGCTAGTCTGAGGCAATGATTTTCTCTCTTCTGTGCTGGGGATCTTCTCTCCCCACACCACGTGTTTGCATCTGTCCAAATCAATTATTTCATGTAGTGACAGTGAAGGAAATGGTTCTGCCACAGTTGGATTATTTCCCCCTTTGAAAATGAATGCCTTGTGTTTGCCATGTTTGTAGACAATGTGAGGGAGACCATTTCTAATTGGATAGTATAGTATTATCTCTTTGCTAAATTCCAGGAGCCTTTTATTTAAAAGCTATTTAAAGACAACTTTTGTTCAACAGAGGTAATTTGCTGACAGGGCGTGGCTTGTCCCAGCAAAATGCTGGCTTGCATGCACAGGCTTCTCTCCCACATAGGGCATTGGTTTTTGTAAGCTTCTATATATGTCTCCTACCTTATTTCAAGTAAACAAAAATTTTGGAGACACAGACTAGAATTTTTTTATTTTTTTTTAATATTCACTGCAGTTGCAAACAAAAAATCAAATCCCTGAGCAGGTTGTTATATTTTTGTCTGAGGTGCTTTTCAATCTGAATTATCCTGCGATATCTCCAAAATTTTAAATTATTCAAAGTCATATATATAAAAGTAGAATAAAACCCCCTTCCACTCAAAGTTTACTTTATTGTGAGATATAGTTACAGCTGCTTTTTTGGAGAAATGCTGTTGATTTTCAGAAGTATATGCACCCCTGGCTCCTGGATGGACTTGAGCAACCTGGTGCAGTGAAAGGTTTCTGCCCGAGGTAGGCGAGGCTGGAATTAGATGATCTTTAAGGACCCTTTCAACCCAAATAATTCAGTGTTTTTACAATCTGCAGACATTTATGCAAATCAATTCCTGTATCCTGAAATAACCAACCATAGCTTCAGGTGTGCAATCTAAAGGTATTGATCATGGAAAAATTGAAAGCATCTGTTGCTGGAAGAAATGCAGGGTTTGGTAAGAGCTGGGCGTTTGCTGAACTCTCCATGTGCTAAGGAGCCTGGGAGCACTCAGAGATCATGGAAAAATTGAAAGCATCTGTTGCTGGAAGAAATGCAGGGTTTGGTAAGAGCTAGGCGTTGCTGAACTCTCCATGTGCTGAGGAGCCTGGGAGCACTCAGTGCTGGTAAACTGGAGCAGGCTGCCACATCTGCTGGAACACCTTGGGTGTGCCAGTTCACCAAAATGGAAAGGGAAGGCAAGAGGAAATGTGGAAATGTGGATTCTCAGCACTCTGTCAAGACCTGGCTTCCAACTGGGAGTGGCTGTGAGAGCAGGGAGCCCAGAGCAGCCTCCAGGGCAGGAGCATGCCTCAGGTGGGTCACTCAGGATGGCTGCTGTGGGTCCTGCAGCTGCTGGCTCTGGGAGAAGCAGGGGAAGCAGAGCTGCAGCAATCCCCCCAGAGCTGGTGAGGGATCACTCCTGGGTGTACTGCAGGTACACATGATTTACAGTGGGGTTTTCAATACTTAAGTAGCCCTTCCTGGCCTCCTGCTTCCTAAAGCCTTTAAAAAGCTGATGCACTTTCCATCACTGGAAGAATTTTGTCCTGGCTGTTCCTGCCCAAGGTAGTTCTCATAGACCCTGTGGGCAGCTAATGGAAGTGGGCAGCACTTTATGCCTGCCCTACGTCCTGGCCCAAGACAAATCACCCTCCAAAGCCCATTACAAAGCAGTCAAGGAGAGGCTGTTGCTTCAGCAGAATGTTCTGTAATGCAGAGAATTTCATTCCTTTGTCTGGAATGGAAAAAGTACCTTTCCAGGACATAATGCCATGAGAGCTGGGCTCTGAACTGCATTAGAGACCCACCCTAAATAGCTGACTGCTCTTTTGTGAAGAACTGCTAATCAAACTCCTGTAATAAAAAAACTGTCAGAATGGACTTACACTTCTAAAAAGCCCTCCAGGGTCAGTAAAAATCATTAATTCTTTTTCAAAAAGCATTCAGCTCTCTGAAACATGAGGAAATGTGTGAGGCTTATTCTCAAGCCTCTCCACTCTCCCCATTTATCTAAAAAAGTTTGTTAAATTTTTAATATAATTTCAGGACTCTGCAAACTTGGGCATCAAAAATTCACTCACTGTAGTACTCAAGATATGACAATTGACACTAAGCAGATATTTTCTTCTTGCACAGAAATGTCATAGTTTTGAATCAACTATGGATAATACAGTAAAGAGAAATGAGATGACGAAGTCACATAAAAGGATCAAGAAAAACTATTTTTTCCTAGTTACATTTTCTCCCTACTCCTCTGTGAAATGCATTATTTATGGAACATGTTGCCTTCTGTGGCTGACTTATGAAAAGATTTGAATCAATAATTTGGTAAACCCATTATAAGGATCATTTTATAACCAGTAAGACTAATGTTGTTCAGACACATTTCAAATGCAATGAACATTCAGAAGAAACAACAATAATAATTATGGCAGGTGGCAAGCAGAGACATAACTTGCTTTGAATGCAAAACTGCAGTTCAGACAGATATTTTGGGTTTTTATCAACTCATAGGTTATCTGCCAGAGGTTCTTGCAAACCAGATGCACACAGTCCCACAGAAATCAATGAAATTTCATGCAGAAGTGTGAGACTAAAAGATCTTTCTCAAGAAGGTAACTTCCATTTAATTAAGTTCCCTGCTGTATCCTGGTTCTATATTTCAAAGACTTCTAAGCAATATTTACCTTAAAGGTCACCATTTGTGTCACTCTGCCTGCACAGTGTCAGAAGAAGATGTAGCCCAGCTTTTCTCTGCCACTGTGCTGCTGGGCAATATGCTGCCACAAAATCCAGCCTTGACAAGAGAAATAGAAATAGTTGAGGACCTCAAATGCAAAGTTAAATATGTAAATAATTTCCCTAACCAATGTAGCTATTTGTGTTTACTTCCATTTGCTCCAAATAGTCCGAGTGTGGGTTTTTTTAATAGTCAGTATTGTTATTTTGTAGAAAAAATATTGGGTTTTGACAAAGATTGTTTTCACAAGTATCTCACTTGTATTTATTATTTTCCTTCAAAAATAGAAATGGTTGAATAGGCCAGTACTTGACTGATAATAAGACATTTAATTAAAAAGTTCTGCTACAGTGCATAATGGGAATCATGGTTGTCTTTTCTTTGACGAAAAGACTGAGATTTCAAGCTTCATTGAATTGCTCTTGATGTGTTCTGATCAGAGGATTCCATGACATACCTGACTTCTCCATGATGTAAAAGATTATGTTGCAACAGTGACACAATGAGCAACCTAAAAGATAAATCTGTGAGGGACATTAGTTATAAGAAATATTAGAAGGATACTTCCTCCTGTTTAGCAGTGTTTCTGAAGTGAAACATTTTGTTCTAAAGTAATTTTTCACTTTTTAAAATTTTTATACCATTTTTCTGGCAAAAGTCCTTTCTTTTCTACCAGTTTCTTTAGTCAGATACTTAGCATTCATTACTAAAAATGAAACTGTGTGGCAGGTTATATTATGAATGTACATTATTGGTTTTTATTTGACAAATGAAGCTTTAAAAATGCCTTACACTTAAAACAAAAAAATAAATGTGTCTCCTTATGTATCTAAGACATGGACCCAGAATTAATTTCTGTTCATTTTTGTTCATATTCTTATTAACAAAATGTCAAACATATGGATGTTTTAAAAAGGAAAAATAAGGGTAGTAAAACATTAAATCATATTTTTAATTAGAAGCCAATTGAATGTCTTTGGTGATGTTAATGTTCCCACACTGTTGCATTGGCAACTCTTGGCAAATATTTATTTTTCTATTGGTAACTAGCCTATGGTCATTCCAGTTCCAATGGATTGGAAATTGTATTAAATACTGGTAAAAATGATATGACTGATTTGGAGTTGTGAACATGAGCTTCAGCTGCAGATGAGTATGCTGAACATTTTCCTTGGTCCTTTCTTCCATAGATGAAAGAAACTTAGTAATGAGAAATGGAAAGGGGCTGTGGTTTTATTCACAAACCTGAATGCCCTATGGAAAATGTTTGGGGTTTGCTAAGGTGTGAATTAGAGCCCATGGAAGCTGCACAGCTGCAATAAGCATAAACAGTGAATGCTTAGTGAAATGATATGACAAATACTTAGCCGGGAATCACTGGTCTGATTTATCCTAGAAGGATTTTTTTTCCTATCTCAAAAAGCAGCAAGTTAGTAGTTAATAGAGAATCTGCACATAGATAATTTGCATGAAGGGAAAATTGTTAAGTGCTTCAATCAATGTAACATCTCACTGCTATTGATGAGGGCCAGCAGTCAGATAAAAGGCAGTCTGTTGAAATCATTAGATACTGGTTTCTTATCCCAGCAGGATTTCCAGCTCAGACTTGATGGTCTCTTTAGGTTGTGCTGATTTTATCTTGGCTAGTCCTTGAGAAGAACAATTTTTTTTACTGTCTGGTTCACGAGAACTGTAAATAACACCAAATATGTGTGCTACACACTGTAAGTAGCTCATGTGAATCATGTTCCCCTGTAAAGGACCTGTTGCCATAGCACACGGAAGGAGAAAGCTGGAAATACGTACCAGTAGAAAAGAAAAAACTCCAAAACCTAAAGCCAAACAATAAGGACCCTCTGTAGAATAGCAATACCATGATTTAGCAACACAAGAAACAGCCACAATTTCCAGATTAAAGAGGAAAAGTTATTTGTTGGGTGTCAGGATGATGAATAGATTGTTTTTGCATTGCATCAACTCTGCTTTCATTTTCAGTATGTTGTAGCATTGAATCAACGTGTTGCAGTTGCTGAATGCAACCCCAAAGATAAAAAGAGTTGTTAGGCCAGTAGCAAGAACAGTAATTCGTTATCAGTGACACCTTCAATTATTACAATGAATAGGTGCCCTGAAAACATATTTTCCAAAAGCTTGCTTCTACCCTGTACTTTGAAGAGATGTTGAAATCTCTCCTGATAACTGTTCTAGCTGTGGATTTTTCTGTCTTGGTACATGCAAAGTGCCCCAGGCCTGCTTCAGGGTTTCACTATTGAAAGAATAGGAGCAGCAAAGTTAACAGCAAACAGCTTGTGTAGAAGAGAGAACATGTCAGAGGATCATAGCAAAACAGTTTGGAAAGGACCTTATAAAATGGAAAGGACCTCTAGAGGACATCTGGTCAAATCCCCACTTGAAGGAGGAACAAACTAGAAAACTTTCTTGGGACATTGTCTGGTGGGGTTCACACAGGAACTTGCTTTAGGAACAGGTAGATCATCTGCCTTTTGATTGTTTGCACAGGCATTCTGAATCTGGGTGTTTAAGGTGTATCTGGACAAGACAAAATGACTTGTGTCTGGAGCATGTTGCAGGAACATCTTTATTCTGATTTTCTGGTTTGCTTCTATGAATGATTCTGCCATGCAGAAGAGTAACAGTTAAAGGGAAGATCAAGAGGAAAAAGGGGCAAAGCTGGTTGTCACTGTGCCTTCATGACCATGCTTAGTTTCACAGCTGAGTATAGTGAGTAATAGCTGACAAGAAAGTGCAAACAGGAACAGAGTGTATTGAGCCTTGGCACAGGTCATGGATCAACATGTTATAGAAGTGCATTATTTGAAACTGCTGGGAAGATGGACAGGGATATTGCTGGGTACTAACTGGCAGCCTGTGCCAAATAGTGGCTATAAACCCCTCAGTTCAGATCAAGGGAAGCATTGCTATGCAGACATCCAGCACTGGACGAGGAATGGATGAGAAGGAGGAGGACACAGAGTGAAACTGTCAGTTCTGAGCCACCAAACAGAGCCTGACCCTGGGTCTGCATCCAGTGGGGTGCTGTGGTGCCTCCAGACAAGACTGAGCCAACCTGCTCAGGTGGTAACTGGGGTGAGTCTTGGTTTGTGTGTGCATGAGTGAAAGGCTTTTTTGGCCAAAGCTCGTCCCTTGCTCGGTTCCCTCAATAAGTTGAGCTTAGCACTGTTGCATTGCCTGGTGTTCCCTTCCCTGCAACTCAAATATACATCTGAGTCTCAGGATGACAAGGAGTCCAGATGCCACTGGCTCACATGCAGTCAGGCTCAGGAGCTGGAAAATGCTATTTGGCTCTAAATCTATCATCACAGATGCTGAGACTTTCTCCCTGGAGATTTGCCTTTGCTGCAAATACTGGTGCCCCTTAACTGATTAAAACACCTGAAATATAATAGGATTCCATGTCATCATTTGTACTTTGGTTAACTTCATGCACCTGTGTAGCATAGAAAATAACAACAAATGAAAACACTGATCAATTCTGTCTGTTCAGTGTCTGGCTACCAAAAATACCACGAGAGGAAATTTCATATTACAGTGATACTGCTTTATACAGAAAGGAAGGGGCTCATATCACATAAAAATGAAGGGCTTAAGGAGCTCAGGTGTGGCTCTGAACATGTGCAGGGAATGGAATTCACCATAAAACCCTAATGGGCTTTAATCAAGATATTAAAAAAGCTTCTCCCTTTAAAGCATTGGGCCTGACTCTAATGTCAGGATACCAGCCTAACACAGATTTTATTCAGTTGAAAGAAGACCAGATTAGCCTTTTGTAGCAATGTGACATTCCTTCTGGAATTCTTAAATGAAAATTGAAGCTGTATGATAATTCTGAATATATCCACAATAAGGCTGTCTGATAAACAATTTAACACAGATTTTATTCAGTTGAAAGAAGACCAGATTAGCCTTTTGTAGCAATATGACATAACCCTTCCTTCTGGAATTCTTAAATTAAAATTGGAGCTTTATGATAATTCTGAATATATCCACAATAAAGCTCTCTGATAACAACTAGTGATCTGATAACACTTTTTGAAGCCTATCAAGGTACTAATTTTACAGCAGCCCCTTAAGGCAGAAATCTTTATTTAAAAAAAAAAAGGAAAAAAGAAATAAAAAAGCAGAGCTAAATTATTTTTCCATGACTGTTTGAAGAAGAACACATTGAAATTTGAAGCTCTTCTTACCATTCCTAGCCATTAAGTGCATTTATATAGATCCAGAATAAGCAGATGAAGTTAATTATTTTTCCTTGTTAGTGGTTTTTGTGGTAGTGCTTTCAGCTGCACAATTATTGCCTGCTCTATGACAGCTTAGAAATTTTAAATTACCCCTAGCCTCGGCCAAATTCGTAGCTGATATAACATGACATGGCTCCATTGAATTTGCAGTGTTGACTGTCACTAAAGCAAGAGATGACACATGATTTTTAATGTTTAAGAAGGCAAGAAGAGTTCAGCCATAATGAAAAATTTAGATGATGTGATCTTTTAATGAAGCATGTGAAAATTCTCATTTAATGATAGGTAAATAACAAATTAATACCAGGTTAATCAATGCTAATGGAACTGAAATGCTGCTCTAGGAAAATCCTCTGAAACCCGAGCTGGATCTGCTAGTGATACCAATAAAAATGTACTCCCACATCTTTTCTGCATGATTCAAAGATGAGAACACACAATGTGATATAGGCTTCCTTAGAGAAACTGGTCTTGCTATTTACCTGTTTTCTAGAGATTAGGTAATAATGGAAGCAATGTAATCAGACCTGACTTCTCACAATCTGTTATTCAATAAGCAGTTTGTGCACTGTTCATTCTACACTGGATATAAAGCATGGCATATTTGGATTAAGAATTTTGACTTGATTCTAGATTGTGATAATCAAGCTGTGGAAAGCTGATTTTTTTTTTTTTTCTGGTTACCAAGGCAAAATAAGAAGGCAGTTTCTGATCTTGGTATTTGAGTGTCAGTCTGGAGTGATCCCTTGACTTCAAACCACTCCTCCTCTTTTTTCTGCCAGGGCTCATATGTTCACCTATGCCTTGCTTTCTCATTCTGTCTTCTGCTTCATACCTCAGTGCCTCTTTTAATGAATGTTCTCCGCTTCAACCACCCTTTCATTTTGTTTGTCAAGCATAGAACCATAGAATGGTTGGTTGGAAGGGATCTCAAAGACCATCCAGTTCCAACCCCCCTGTCATGAGCAGGGGCACCTTCCACTAGATCAGGTTGCTTAAAGCCCTGTCCAACACTGCCTCTTTATTGAAAGTACTTCTTAAAACCTATTTATTATACCTTGGTTTTCATCTCATACTTTGGTTACCTAAATGAAATTCTGAATTAATTGATGATAATTGCAACACTTCTATTAGCTTTCTGAGAGACAGATTTAGTTTTCTGCATCTGGATTTGTCAAAGAAAGATTGAATAGTGTTTGGGACAGAGACAATTGAATGGGCGTCCTGTACTTACAGTGGCACACTGGCCAGATTTTAATTTTTTTCTAGTGCTTCACTCTTCTAAAAAGATTTTCCCACTCCTGTTAAATGAAACCTGACTCCCTCTGAGATTGGGACTTCAGAGGCAATGACATTTAAACTCCTGTTCACCCTATCTACCATCAGCAATTTAGCTGAGGTCTCTGTGTCAGGAATTGAGTCATGCTAGATCTCCTCTGCAATCATTAGGTGGAGAGAAGCAGTCTAAGGAGACAGGTCCACTTCTCCATGGTATCTGCCACCCCCTGGACATGCTGCTGGCTCTCTTTAGTGACCACAGTGTTGTTTGTGCTGACTAGACTCCAAGCTTGGGCAACTCATGTTTCATCTGAGACCTTAATGTCACAGAAAATCAAATGAAGCATTAGCTGAACACATATCAAAAATAGCTGAACATATAAAATTAAATGGAGCCAATTCAACATTCTGACATCACTTGAATTGCCCAAAGTTTTATCTGCTGGGAAAGGACTATAAAATCTAGGCAAGGATTCCCTCATCTTCCTTTTTTTCTGAACAGCTGGGCCATGATGCCATATTGTACACAAATTACACATGTATCCATGATGCCATATTGTATTCAAAACCCCAAAGCACCTTTTTAATTTAGTATATTAAAACTCAGGAATAATTTTTGCATCTGGGATGCAAGAACAATTCTGAAGTGGTTCTACTGCCATAATATTAATATTCTGAGAGACTGCAGTCTTCATTCTACATTTCTTGCTCAACCCACATTTTCATTTTTTTACAGGGGGCCCTCTAAATAAGTGTAGCTTTATTTTCCTCTTTTTTATTTATTTATTTTTTTTTGGTGTGTGTGTCCCTTTATGAACCCTTTAAAAGTAATGCATAATGGTCAGGCACATTATTTATGCATGTAAAGGGAGTTGAAGTACGGAAGAAAGGACTACCACACCAAGTGTTTGTAATGCTTCCCCCAGTGCCAATCAGAACGAACAGAAGAAGAAGAAAGAAGCAGGCAATGTGTGTAATAATGAACAAAGAACAATGCCTGTTAGCACTTTATATTTCTTTGAATTTTGTTCCTTTCAGCAAGCAGCTTCAGTTTGAAGGTGATGCAGAAAATACCAAAGAAAACATCTAAGCAGAAAAGAACCCCAGAACAAAGTTTTTATGCCATACATCATCTTCTGCCTGGGCATGTAATTTTGACAAGATTTATCATAATGAAAAGCTTTCATGGCAGTGACATGGAATTTCAGAGTATTGATATTTCATTCAACTGCTGGTGCAGATGATCCACTATAAATAACCAATGCAATGTGATGACAGGAGGAAAAGCGAAGCTCCCAGTTCTGTTCAGAGGCAATGCGAACAGACTAAAACTACAGAAAAGTTTGGAAATCCAAAGTTCTCTTTCCTGGTTGTACTGCACATGAAATGACAGACTAATCACCAGTAAGAAATCAGCAACAATTCTGATGAAGAGGTGTATGGTGCTTGATCTCTATCTGTTCCTATAAAAGCACAAGAGATCCACAAAGCAGCCCCACTGCCAAGTCAAGACAAGGTCAAGAATTCCCAAAACTCCATAACATCCACTTGTTTATTCAATTGTTGCTGCCATTCTGGAGTTTTTCCTGGATACATCATCTTTGTCCTTGCTGTCGGTCCCATTCAATTGATAAATTCTGGTTTTTCTAGCCAAGAGTCTGTGAAGTGAGCTGTAGAGGAAGTGCAGTGAAATTTCAAGATGTGATATGTTTATATGAAAATTATGAGTCACAGTGAGTATGACACACCTCTTCAAACTGTTAAGAGAAGAGACTAATGATTAATTAGTTCAGTAAAGCAGTGCCACAGAATGTGAAACCTGGCTGTACTGTTTTTAGGTCTCCAACAAAACCACAGGTGCAATAAACCAATAAATCTTGTTCTTGTTTTCATTTAGCCTCATCCAGTGAGAACTGGCCCAGCATCAAGTGGTTCCCTTTATTTGAGGTACTACATCTGTAGCTCAGTGTTTGTTGTCAGTAAGTACAAGGTTGTCTTTTGAGAGTCCAGGAGAGCCATTTGGCAAAGCATTTAGGCATATGGCTTGCTTTAGAATACACTAAAACTCACAGGTTTCTGTTCAGTTCTTTCTACAAGTGGCACCAACAGCTTCATCAGAGGGAGGAACTCTGTAGCTAAGAAGCCAGGTAAGAGAGAAAGACTCCTTGCACTCCCTCACCAGGTGCTCTAGGCCATTCCCTGAGACAAAATGTTTAGTGTTGCAACATATTTTTAAATTTTTATTGATTAAACCTATTTTGTTTCCCTGTTGTAAAATATTTTCTTCCCTGGGAACCTTTCTAAACTGCTCACTTTATTCTTTGTTTCTCACTGTAGCAGACTCCTTTTGCATGGATATGTTCTTATTTCCAAGTGGTTCAATGTAACTATGGACAGGGACATGAACTTAAGTTCTAGAGGAAGTCTAGCTATGTCTAGAAGCTGAAGCTATCTAGGAGAAATGAGTTTTAGAGGCATGTCTGTCCCTTTTAAAATAATGTGTTCTTGTGCATTAATTTCAAGTATGCTGTCTCCTGGAATATCCCTTTTTTCTTCAGTTGCAGAAAAAATAAGAAAAAAACATTCTTCATTTTCAAAGTACTTATCACAGTATTTCTCTTAAAATTTCAAGTATGCTGTCTCCTGGAATATCCCTTTTTTCTTCAGTTGCAGAAATAATAAGAAAAAACATTCTTCATTTTCAAAATACTTATCACAGTATTTCTGTTAGTTTCATCTGTGATGTGAAGAACTCTGTTTTTTATGATCATATATCACAGTTGTTGGAAAACCAGAAGAAATTCTTGAATAGAAACAGATGACTTGGAAATAGAAAAATAATTTTGACAGGTTGATTTTTGTCATGTAATGTGAATTAAGACTTCTGTTTTGAGGAAGGGAGTAAAAAAAATTTTATTCTACCTTTAGAAAACTTTTCTGTGGTTCTCTAGACTTGGAACCTCCAAACCTGTTAGCTTTGTAGTTTAACAGCTGTGAAAGGCAAGGGTCAGAGATTCCTGGGCTTCTTCACCATGGGGAATTCTGTGATCTTTGTTGTGCAATGCTGTGTGTGCAGCGCCCATACTGTGCCCTTAAGCTAATTGGAGCTCAGTGTTCCTGTATTTAATTCATGAGACATTTTTGTGATTCAGCAAAAGGAGATTGCAGTAAGTTTGAGCTAGCAGCAGTATATTTGACATAACAGCGACAGAAGGATTAGACTGGATCGTTTCTTAGCACAATCCATGTCCAAAATATAGAACAGCATTTGCCTTTCACAGCAAATTTCAGAACTGTTGCAGAAGTTGTTTGCTAATCATCCAGCTTTGGATCATCCTGTAAAGGTTTATGAAGTTTAAGAGAATGGTCTCACCTGCACCAGTTCTGACTTTCTTTGAACTATTTTTGTCTGATTATATTTGAGGCACAGCAGTAATTACCATAGCACTTTATAAATTCCATGCATGAAGGAAAGTTACAGCTTGCATAAGATTTCTAAAACATGTAAAAAAAAAAAAACAACAAACCTTTTCCAATTTACTCACAGCTCCCTTTGGATAACATCAGGCTAGATTAAGCACATTTACAATCCAGCTGAAATGTGTGTTTGGGAAACCGGCAAGCGAAGATCTTGGATGTAAAAATGCAACAGAAACTTCAGAACTGGGCTCAGCTGATATTTATATTTACTGCTCAAAATATTGGGAAAAATTTAGACACAAAATTAAATCCTTAATGGTTTTGGTCAGTCATTGCAGAAGCGTGCATATGTGTGTTTATGGAAGTTTGAAATACATCTATGGGATGGCAGTCAGGGTATTTACTAGCATTGTTGCCCGAAGATATTCTTAATATTCTTTTTTCTTCTTCCAGTTCTTAATATCCTTTCTTTCTTCTGCTGCTGATTTTGAAGGAGTGGTGAAGAAATATATTACCCTGAAGTGTTGGGAAGAGCATGTGTTGAGCCATGTAAAAACCAGCTAATTTTGTAAAAGAGTGACCTTAATCAACACAGGAAGTTACAAAATGGCCCATGTGGCATCATCAATAAGATTAATTTTGTGCACATAAATCCCAGTGAAGGTTCTTGAATGTCATATTCTTCTTAATTGAAATGTGTTTGGCTATGAGAGAGAGATGGGGTGACACTGACTCAAGTGGCCTCAAGTGGCTTCTCTTAAGGTTTAACACATGTTGCAAACTTGTACTGCATACAGAAATTAAACAGTAAAAAATATAAATATCATAGAAAGCACATGATAATCCAGTGGGCTTGGGCTCTTTCTTAGGCTTTCTTTTCTTCATCTCAGCGTGTGCCTGGATGTGGGGGAAGACAGAGAGATGATCTTTTCTGCCCTATGCTGAGAACCCTCTGAAGCCAGAAGCACCACTCTTGGTCTGCAGCAAGGCCCTAAGGAAGCTGTGCTGCTTTCCTGGGCTCTGGAAAGGCTGCCACTGCCAAGCAGTAGGAAATTCATCCTGATTTTCTCCAAAAACTACCTGCAGGATTGCCAGTGGAGGTACTGGGGAGACAGCTTCATAAGCCTGCTTGGCTGCTAAATGAAAAAAATGAATTTAAGCTCCGATTTCATTTATGTGGTTATGAAAGATACTGAAACTGGGATTTTTTTATTTGTTTGCTTGTTTTTAATTAAAGGATCTAATGAATTGGGGCAGAAGCCATAGTGAGATGTAAAAATAAGACTTATGTCTTGTACTTCTATGGCATGATTTCTGATCATGTCTTCTATTGAATATTTTCTTTGGGACAATATACAAATTGAGTAGTGCTGTTCCCAGTTGTGTGAGCTTTATCATTTGACACACACGTTTAATTATAGGTTTTTTTTCCTTTGATCATGTGAACTTAACTCCAAACCACATTGGGGGCTGTGAACACAAAGAATATTGTCTCAATTTTAATTTTGCATTTTAATTACTTCCCTGCCTTGAATTAATTTGTTTAGTTGATAAATAGGAAAGATAATTTTTTTTTTGATAACTAGACTTTGCAAGCAACAGATAATATTAATATTTGTGGACAAAAAACCCTTTACAAAATCCCCCCCAACATGATATGGATTACTTGACATTGTCACAGATTTTTCTTTTGATCACCTTCTTCTGCTGGACAACACAATATGGCAGATGTCTGATGTGTCTAGTTGGTTAGCTGAGTTTTGTCCTCTTGTGCTGATGAGTAAAGCTAGGTTAGGTCTCAAATAATTTGCATGTATTTTGTGGAGATGGCAGAGAGAAGCTTCTGTTTTCCTTGGAGCTTTAGGGACTAGAAGGTTTTTCATCCCAAATTCTTTAGCCTGTGACACAGTTTCCCCTGTGGCATTTATGCCTCCTCTGACATCCTGTTTCAGAGCTTTATTTGCAGGAGACCACAAAGGAAGAGCTTATTGCAGGAAGACCTTTCTCAGCTGAATATCTCTAGAGAAGGAGAGAAATTCAGGAATGTGACTGAAGGTGGAGAGGCATTGCCTGCCTCTTCTGCTTAGAACCTACCAGAAGAGGTTGGGCCTTTGCTGCAGTTTGGGACGTCTGTACCTGGTGCCAAAATGCACCGAATAGTCATGGCAGGGAGATGCTGTGAGGGCATAGGACACACAGCTGTGTTCAGCCTCACTTCAACAGCAAATTGCCTCAGAGTGAGAGGTGGTTTTTTGGCCATGTGTGATTTAAGACTGTACATGGGTTTGGAGCCTGTGTGCTTCAAATGCAGAGACTGACCACCTGCACGCCCTGTTTCACTTTGCTACACCCTCAGCCCCTCCTTTCCAAGCAGACTTGTTTTTATTAGGCTTTTTCTTGGAAAGGAAACAGAATTATTGGACTGTGCATTGGCTGTATGGAACCATTTTTCAGTTTTTGTTCCATTTTTACAACTGTTTACATTAATTGAAGTTTTAATAAAAGCCCAAGCAATTCACACAGCAGGTACTCTCTGAGGCTAGGCAGTCTGAGATCATCACAGCTTTCACAGACAATTCTGCAGCTTTTTTATTTTCCCCTGCTGCTCTGTTTTACTTTGTTTTCTACAGGTGCTCAGAGAGAAATAATTGTGTGTTTTCTTCCCAATTTACCTTGTTTGTGAAGGGACTGTACCCCCTTCTGATCATTCCAGCACTTCTGTGCTCAGTCCCTCCTCAGACCATTGTGGTAAAAGTAGTGTAATGTGCTTTTCTAGCTGCTGGCTCACTGATTGTTTGTTGTAGTCTACTTTCTCTTTCCTGCTATTCATTCCACCCATAATTCCATCATTTTTTCCAGCTTCCCTTTATAAATTAGATGTTGACTGATACAGACTTCTTAAACCTTTTTTTCTTCTTCCCTGTGAGACTTTGAGCACTAACCAGTGTAAGAGATTTGACAGGTGTTTTCTTTTTGAGTGCTCCTTCCTACCAGAGTATCACACAACAGCCATTAGACAAAGTGTCATGTTGCCTTTCCCCCCTTTTTGGTGGGAGGGAGAAACAAAAGTGAGGCATGGGCAGGTATCTGGAATTCTCAGAAAACAGAGTGGTCCCTAGATTTCAAGACCTTTGCCAGCACTTGGCCACAGTGATTTGCATCCTATTGAGCTCTACATTTCTTTCTTTGTACAAAGGCATCCTGAGGATCTCTGAAGGATCTGGATCTGTGTATGAGATTCCTGACCCTGTATATTGCAGCAAACTATAGGATGTCCCCAAGTCTGCCTTCCCATCACTTACCAGATGCCAGTCACTTTTTAGTTACCCCCACATCAGTCTCTGAAAGCTCACTGCCACTGTTTCAGTGTCCTTAATTATTTATTTATGTATTTAGCTGTGCTATCCTGTCCCTGGGGATATCAGCAGACTCAGAGGATGTGCTTCAGCACTGAAGCTGCCAAATACTGAGAGATGGTAGGCAGGCACAGTCTTGTAACAGTTCTGATAATGGCAGCATATGAAATAATACAACTTAATGAAAATAATTATCCTCTTTTCATAGCATCTTCATACAGCAGTGAGACCTGAAGATGGCTTTCTCAAAGTTGATGATGACTTTTAGGACCAAAATCTTCATTAATGCGCATTTACTTCCATTAATTTTACTAAAACCAAAAAAAAAAAAGTGAAATAAACACTAATAAGACTTTGTAAATCCTATGTACTGAAGTTTGGTCTGCACTCAGTTTTTATCCTGGCACAAAAGCGTTTCCTGGGTATGATTTTTAAATCTTCTCCTCCAACTCAGTTATTCCTAGTGAAACATTATTTGAATGAAATTGCACTGGTATAATTCAATTTGCTTCTCATCTTGTAATTAGTCTACAATAGTGCTGTGATTGCATCAATACTCAAAGGTATGAATAAAGCCATTTTTCTATGCACAGGCAGGCTCTAAAACATATATTTCCCCTAACATTTAATATCATTGAAGACCCTGTTAGTGCTTTGAGAATATTATAGAAGCTAGATTAATTATTTTGCCTTTAACATAGTCCTACTCTTTTTCCTTGTGTGCCATGAAAAAGGGCAGCTGATGTTAATAAAATCCTTCTATCTCAGATTTTAAATTTCTTTTTTTTTTTTCTTTTTCACTTCAAGTCCAGAATATGTGAAAAACTTTTAGGTCCTCCAAACCAAATTCCAGTTAATGCCATTCTAAAAGAGCTGAGCTTCTTCAGTGTTACAAAATAAAAAAAATACTATTGTAGCGGTAAAAGTGAGTGAAATAATCCGAATTTTACAAATATACCCTGAACTCTCTATTTTCTGGTGAAAAATGATTTTTTTTTGATCATGTTTTTGCTTAGTGGGTTGTATGCAGGCAGAAGGGCTCATGAGAAATGCATTTTCTACACATCAAGGTTATGCCTGAACAATGTATTTTGCCTTCAGGGAGTATTTGAAAGCTGAGGTTATCTGAATTGACCTTGGTGTAACACTTTGAGAGGAGCAGGTTTTTTTTTAACAGAACTGACCATGGACTTAATTTATTATTTTTTAAAGAATAATTGAGACTCTCTTTAAGCAAGCTAATTTGCATTCCTATCTCTTTCCCCAGGATTTATGCCCCATGGAACCTTTGCTTAATAGATATCCAATACTGTCTTCACAGTGTAAGGTTTAGCATGTCTGGATGCAATACTGGAGATTTGAATATTTGTGTTATACATAACCATCCTCATGGCAAATCTGTGCAGAATTTTGAAATAGAAAATACATTTTGAAAAGAAAATACATTCTAATATACATAGAACAGAGTATATAAGCTACTGAATAAGTTGTGTGTTTTCATGCAGATTCTTTCAAATGTTTTTTAGGGTGATTTTTAATGATATGGGGGCTGTATTTCCTTTTCTTCTTACTTCTGGTTGAAACTGGTATGGTTTCAGCTGCTGCTTGAGGCAGCATATAGATCTGTAGGTCTTTGCTCTCTGCAGGTCAAAGCTGCAGCTTTGCTTTCCATTTCTGTTGAATAAAACACTTTAAGAGACCCGAGGTTCAGAGAAAGACTGCACAGCTACAGTGTAGGCTAGCTTTTGTTTGTTTGTTTGTTTGTTTGTTTGTTTTTTGTTAAATTGCTTTGTGTTTTATTTTTCAAACACAGTTTTTGGTTGTGTGCCCAATCTGTGTCCTCATGCTGCAGCTTGTGAGCTGATAACTCACCCCTGCACCAGCTCCTCTCCCACACACCTTTGCACTCCAGCTCCTCCATTGCTCCATCTGGCAATGCTCCCCGCAATGAAAATGTGTGACTATCTAACACAAAGGAGAAGGGAATATTGTATTCCAGAGAAGGTGGATTATTGAATATATCGTCGTGTCATGAACTTTCGGTCTCTGATGCTGGATTTTTGGAGCATATGGGAAAAGCAGCATAGCAACATAGCTGCTACTCCTAATTATATAGTATAAATGTCAAGCTTGTTCAAAATTCAAGGATTACACACTGCCAGAAGAAACTCTCTTCTGTAGACTGAAGCTTTTTGGCAAGAGGGTCTGAAGGAAGAAACACTAACTGTGATCTCACCAACCCATTTCTCAAACAGCAAGGAGATGGACAGAAAAAGGCATTTTTACAACCTCTCTGCCAAGGAACAAGAGAATTTATTGTTTTCAGTGCTGCAAAAATTCCAAGATATGCAATATTTCAGCTATATTCAAATTTAAAGATTAAGTTTAGAAAAGTTAACAAATACTGATTGCATGTTTAAGCATTAAGAAAGTTATAAAGCACATTTGGATTCACAGATGGGTGTAACCAGCTGACATTTGGTTGCTGTAATGTAAAAAAAAAAAAAGACATAAATTATTATCTGAGCATTTAGCAAATAATTATAAATTACTGCTGGAAAGATTTAATAAGTATTATTATTTTAATTTTACTATAATCCCATATCAAACAAAAATATACAGTACCTATAGTAAAAAGCTACCCAAGGATATTATTAGACACAAGCTAATGTGTTAGAAAGGAAACAGTCTCACCTCTATTGCACAGCAAGGAATTGAAAGTGATGTCTATGCCAGTTATACGGTAAATGTTTGGCAAAGCTGATCACCTGTTAAGTGAGGTCTCAGAGAACTCTTCTCACTTCTTGTAGAATAGATAATATATTAAAAGACAGGTAAGTGTTTGTAATTTCCAAAGTGACTGTTTTGTAGTGACAAATCATATGGATTCACTAAGAAACATGTTTGTTGGGTTTGTTTTTTTTTTTGTTTAAATACTTCAGATCATAGCATTGTAAGATATTTTAAAAGATGTTTTCATGCAGTTGCACCTAAAAAAAAATTACATACAAAAACATTTCACAGAAAACCCTCCAGAATTTTAAGGGACTTAAATAATATTTTTCATTATATATAAATGGTTAAGGAAATTCCTACAGGATCTTTTAAATTTATTACCTAATATAGCTTGATTTAAAACCAGCAAAGCATATAAGTCAAATTTCTGAATTGGCCAAGTGGCAGAGAACACACATATGATGTATGTAGAATTGACAAAGGCTCATCTTGATGAAGAGTGCTGTAAATTACTTTTGATAAAAAAATCAGCAGAGGAAGTGAAAAATCATTACTAGCAGAACAAGAACAATAAAACATTAATGCACTCTGTAAAGATTGATGGATAGTTGAGAAGTTGATTTGTTAAAGTCACTGGCACCAGAGGGCATGAGTTTATTAAGACTATGAAAGAGACAGAGTAAAAAATGAGATCATACTTTAATTAACAGAAATGAAAAATAAACACTTCAATACTTGTAGGGTTTTAAAATGAAATTTTAGTTTGAGGGTAATTGTGTGTGAAAAAATCCTACGAATTTGACCACTTGAAAACCAACCTTCCCACCCTGATTTGTCCGAGGAGCTGAAGACACTTAATAATGGGTGGATATTTATGATAATTTCCATGTATTTCTGCTGGTTTTGACTGGGATAGAGTTAGTTTTGTTCACAGTGGCCAGTAAGGAGCTGTGTTTTGGGTTTGTGCCGAAGGGAGTGTTGATAACACAGGTATATTTCCATTACTCACAGAGCCAAGGCCTTTTCTGCTCCCCACCCCATCAGCAAGGAGGTTGGGAGGGCACAAGGAGCTGGGAGGGGACACAGCCAGGACAGCTGATCCAAACAGACCTAAGGGATACTCCATGAGACATCATGATCAGCATATAGAGCTGGGGCAAGAAGAAAGAAAAAGGGGTGTAGAGAGTGGTGGCATTTTGTCTTCCCAAATAAGCACTGTACTGACAGAGCTCTGCTTTCCTGGAGATGCCTGCCCAGGGGGAAGTGGTGAATTAATTCCTCATTTTGCTTTGCTTGCACATGGGGCTTTTGCTTTACCTATTAAACTGTCTTTATCTCTTTTGCCTATTAAATGATCTTTATCACAACTTGTCATTTCCTCACCTTTCCAATTCTCTTCCCCATTCCTCCAGCTGGAAGTGAGCAAGCAACTGAGTGGTGCTTAATTGCTGACTGGTGTTAAACCATGACAATAAGGAAATGGATAGAAAATCAATGCATTTTCTTGCAACCATTTTTTTCCCTATAAGATTTGTCATTTTCATATACTGATGTGTATTACGTGTAGTACCTTACAGGAATAAATAAATTGTCAGCTCCAGAGGGAGAGCTATGACTTGGCAAAGATAGAGAGGAAAATTAGGGCCCCAGCTCTAGAAAATATTGGTTGCTATGGTCATGCCTTCACATCTATTTCTACACAGATACGCTATAAATTGTGCTACCTCATGGAAGGTCCCGACCATCCTGTGTTACACAAACTGGCAATAGCTTTGTCTGCTCAGGAAAGATGTAGAAGGCCCAACAATTCCAGTGAAAAAAATTGGCTAAAAGTTAGTGATCAGTTGACTGGACCTTCCTGGTCTCAGAAACAGCCATCATATGTTTGACACTAACTGTATTTGACATCCAAGCTGAAAATTCAGAGTAGAAAGTCCAAGGATTTCAGAGGCATAAAATATCTTCTATTTTGAGAGATGAGTCACACAGATAAGAAAGTACAGAGATGCTTGAGACTATATGTATTTCTGTGTACTGTTTCCACTGTTGATCTAGGATAGGAAACTTTCTTGATAAAAGTTCATGTACAAAATTATACCCTTGGAAGCTGCCAAACTGACAGTCTTCATTCCACTGGCAGAGGTAACATGCATTTCTTATTCTATCTAGCCAATATGCCTATATTTAACTGTTCTAAAAGCACTGAAATACAGTGTAAGGAAGATATTTTATCCTCTTGCTCATTTATGGTTTACTGCAAGATCCTGAGCTTTTCTGGGAGCTGAAGGGAGTCTTTAACTCCCACTAATTTTGCTCAAAATTTGGTGTAAATAGTTCACAAAAATGCCTCCCATTCTGTGGAGATAGAATGACTCCTTTGTTTCTCCTCATATTTCATGAAATTGTTCAGGATTATAAAATAACTTGAGGTATCTATCAAACAGAGGCTTCCAGGTATCTAATTGTCCCTCTCAGTAGGCTCATTTTGTGTTTGTGAGATTGGATTTCATCAAGAAGTAGGGCTACATTTAAAAAAGACTTTCAGTGCCTCATAGGGGGAAAAAAAATAAATCCCTTTTACTTGGAAGCACATCATACTCAGAAGCCCTCCTTAGGCCCTCTTTGGCCTAAGAAGGAGTAGAAATTATCTCTCTTTTCTAAGAACGCATGACAAGACTGTATCTGTGTGTCATAGATGTGATAATTATATTTGACTAATTCAGTTCATACTTCAATATAACTTACAGTTCTTATTATTTGGCGAGGTGGGGGGAGGGGGTATATATACTGAGGGGTATTCATTATTGTAATTTATCTCCCAAAGCTCTTTATGTTCAGTATACAACAAGCTTTTACAGCTTGTGGATTATAGTCTTCTCTTTATAAAAAGCTAAGTATGTAAAAAATGTAAGGGTATGATAAATGTCTTTCATGTTTATCAGACAGTAAACCAAACAAAATGAGACTTGGGGGAGACAGATACAGTGTTTTCCTAGAGAAGGAGTGCTCTTATCAACTCTAAATGGTAGAAATATAGGAAACAAATTTGTGGTGCTAACTCTCTATAAATTAGCTTTCTCTGTGTGTTGTAAATGAAACTTTGGTGTAGCAGTGAAAACGACAACCACATGAGTATAAAGTTTTCAAACCCTTTATCATTAGGGAAAATGTAGAAAAAGTTAATCTGAGTCAATACAGCACTCTTGTGTAGTAAAAATGTTGATACACAACTCTTGTTTTTTTCTGTTTATAACAGTAGTTGCAAGATAGAGACTGTTGCATTGTTGTTATAAACATGATTATCTGAAGATCCAGGAGAGACAAAGCTTGTAGGGAAGATGTTCTTGGACCTCTCTTCTTGGACCTGTACATCAGATGGACAGGAAACAAAAATGCTCAAGGCCTCAGACTGTTTCGATAATACACTGGTAATTAAAGAATGTGAATTCCATATGGGATTAATAATTTTTCCTTCACAGGCTTGCTCACCAGATTTCCAGTTACAACTCAATGAGAACTCATGGAACTTGTTTGATAGTTCCTCATTCTTCAGCTCCAACCATGCTTGGGCTCACAATTTTTACTGGGTATTTTACTTCTGAATTACAAAATCAGTCAACAGAAGAGTTTAAATGCTCTTCTCATACAAGGAGCTTAGTAAAACTGTTTTTCCTACTTGTAACTTTTTTTTTTCCTAAGAAATCCCACATCATTAATGCTTTGCTCGTCCTTCACTGCTTATCACTTAGAATCATCGAATTATTTAGGTTTGAAACGATTAAATCCAACAATTAACCCAGTGCTGCCAATTTCACCACTAAAGGATGTCTCTAAGTTCCATATCTACCTAGCTAAATACCCCCACAGATGCTGGCTCAACAACTTCCCTGGGAAACCAGTTCTAGTGTTGCCAAGCCTTACAGAGAAGAAATTTCTCATAATATCCAACCTAAACCTTCCCTAGCAGAACTTGAGGTCCTATCCCCATGTCCTGTTGCTTATTGCTTGTGCCTTTGTATCTCACACATAGCAAATAGAGATTGATTAAATTTTTTTTATCTCTTTTATTCAGGTAGGAGGGGTAGATAGGAAAGAAAAAGAGACTATAGTATAGCATCTGTTCTTTTAAGTAAATGGTGTTACCTTGGTGTTTCTAACTGTAAGTTAGAAACAGCTGTAAGTTTCTGTTTCCTTACAGGTCTGGTGGATATAATTGCGAAAAGAGATGACGAAGGGTCTATCTCTGCTGTCATATAACACAGCTTCCTGACCTGGCTGCTGGTTCTCTGATTGTACATGCATGTGGATATGCTAATTCACTCTCCAGCTCTCTTCTGGAGGGAACTAATTAGTTCCCTTGGGCTCTGTCTGCTTTTGTAATTCAGCACACAAGAGTGGAACAGTCGGTCAAAACAGATGGTGCTGAGGATCCTCCTCTCTCTGTCATTTGTGTGATATCAGTGTTGTGAAGGATGTCACAGGCTGCTGCCCTCCTGCGATCAGCTAGCTGGGGTTTCCTCAGACAGGAAAGCTTGCCTCTGTGTTCTCTTGCACAGGGATCTGTTATGGTGTGCCCTGCTCTGATGTGCCATCAGGAGCAATGGAATGCCACCATGGCCCCCACTGTGGCTCCCAACAGAATGGCTCTGGGTCACAGGCATGGACACCAGGTAGGAGCTGTGCCTGGCACACCTGGCAGCTTGTGTGCACAACTATTCAAAGAGAATGGGGACAGAAGGAACTGAGAGAAGGACCCTGTCTGAGGACAGGAAATTACTACCCTGAGTTGAGAATTTCAAGAGTACGCAGAGTTTCCCTGTATTGCTCTAATAAAAGATATGCTCTCTTCCTATGAACTTCTCATTTAAAGGAAGAACATATTTTATGGGATACTGTAAAACTCATGCATCATAGGTGAGTCTGAAGGTTGATTAAAAAATTCTATTCTCAAGGTCAGTCCCTGTTTTTTTCTGATATCTCTCTTTTTGCAGCCAGATTTTTGCAAGTTTGGCAATCTTATGTGTGGAGTAATCTTATTTCCTCTCAGCTGATTTTGCACTCTTAGGAGGGAACTCTGCCCATTCAGGAAGGACAGTGTGTCTTTAAAGAGCAGTATAGGAAATCCCCTGCACCATGTTGTATGGCAAGATAAAGCTCCTTGGTAGTAGGTCTTTCTGAAGGAACAGCTTCTGTGTGCTTGGAATCCAGAATAGTAACTTCCACCACCATCAAATATGCCCCCCAAACTGAGACAATTTGTAGTTTATGATTCTGGAAGTGGAAGGAGTGTGGTGGTAAAAGTATTAATATTTAAGATGGAGAGGGCTGGCTAAGAAGCAACTTTGACTTGAAAAAACCTTCATTTCAACTAAAAGCTAACAGTCTGTGATGGTTCACAGCTCCTTGCTTCTGAGCTAAGCTCATACTGGGTGTGAGCCTCACTCCTAGAGACTCCACCAAGAGACATCTCTCCATATGCTCATTTTATTTACTGTTTGAGTCCTCAGAAACATGAAGTTAGCAAATGGATTACAGAGTTCATCTCTCCTGGGGTGGATGCCTGGCTTTCCTAACATTGAAGTAATTGCTTTTTCTCACCTCTTTTATTTTTTTTTTTTGAAAGAGTGTGGTGGTGCATGCCCCTCCCCACCCCTCCCCAGACCACATTATGATCTGAGAGCTCTTTCAACCACCTTAAAACAGCCATTTGTGATCAAAAGTACATAGTTTGGGTCTCTACAAACACCTGGGAGAGGACTGGGGAGCAGAGAAATATGCTGTCCCAGGGTTCGCAGTTAATCAAGCTTCTGTCAGACCTGCCCTAAATTGTACCTGCATATTCCACTTTTGGAGTCCCCAGGGTCTCCAATGGAAGTTAAATGTCACCTTCTGAGGCAGCAAAACTTGAGCTGATTGAGACACAGGGTCAAGACTATACACTAATTATGCAGCACATACTAGTAAGTGCTGCAAACACACAGCTCTTTCAGGCAGAAACATTTTCAGAAATTATGTGGTCAGACACTCACAACCTTAATTTAATTTCTTTCCAGACATAAGCAGGAAGAAAAAGGCTGGAAGGATCTGAGGAAAGGCACTTGTAGAGCAGATAAAGATTCTTTCAGGACCATGCTATTTTTCAAGGAGACACTTGGATGCTACACAAGTCCAGCATACCTGCTATACCCTGAACATTAACAATAATGAATGTCTTGCTATGAAAGCCAAAGAAAGCAGTGTCAGGTAGGATAATAGTACAAAATGTGAGCCCATCTGTCTGTGTGATTAATGAAATGAGCCCCTTCCAGAGAATGAATGGAGGCAAGGAGCCATTTCCAGAGTTTGTGCTCAGTTTGGCATTGCACCGAGGTACAGAAAGGCTAAGAATTCATGTAACTGTTGATGTTACCTGGGAAATACCAACAGAACGTGCTGGGTGATTGAACAGGAGACCTGATCCCTCTACCTTTTTCCAGGGATCAGATCTCCTCTTGAATCACCCAGCACATTCTGAACTGAACTGAACTAAAAGGCAAAGGATCCACTAAGTCCAGCCATGTCAAACTCTTTGAAGGAGAATGAGAGAGAAAAATATTAGCAACAAACAATATGATAAAATTTTTCTGTAGAAAGTATGAGTCACTCAGTTTTCAGTTAACCAATTTAATTACAGTGAGTAAAATAAAACCATAATTTGCCTGGTCATCCATGAGGAGGCAGATGAGTAATTTTTGCAAGTGGCCGATGTCTCAAATTATATTTATAAATTAATTGCATTCTGAAGCCAGAAGACCCAGACCCACAAACTTGCCATCACTGTTCAATAATGGCTTACCCTAAATACTGCCCCCACTTACAAATACAGGAGAATTCTCAATCATTTTAATATGATCTTTTTTTCAATGATACCTAGATACTTTTCCCAAAGACCTCAATGGGAATAAAGTGCTTAGCTTTTTCTTGTCCTTTTCAAAAATGCTTTTATTTTGTTTATTGTGATAGAGATCACCAGCAACATGTAATCAGTGAGTTGTGTCCAGTGACAATATTGATAGACCTTGTATCTGAGGCTCTCTTTCATACTCTAGGGACAAAACACATCCCAGTGTCCTCAAGACTGAGTCACAAGCTCTCTTGCATTACCATTCCTTGCTGAACACAAAATACATTATCAAAACCAAAGTTGTCCAACAACCACATCTGTGATCCTGAGTCACGGGTGAAATTCTGAGTTTATTAGCATGTTTCTCTAGCACATGTTTTTGAACAACTATTTCTATGGCTTTAAGGAGACTCTTTAGTCTTCAACTATTTTAAGTCAGTCTATCTTTTTTTTTTAAATAAGATACATTTGGCTTCATTTTGGTATCATGTTGTCATCTGTCTCTGAAACTTCCCTAGAAGCCTGTACAGGAAATGTGTTCTCCATGGTGCTGTTAATTTGGGAACATGCTGGAGATGGTTTCCAGAATAGCACTGACACTTACCTGCTGGGATGGCACTGGGGCCTCCCACGCTGCTGTCTGGGGCTTGGAAACTTGCATCTCTCTTAAACATCTAGCTGCACTTTTCCAGTTCCTGGCGAGGGAACATCTATTCATAGTTGTGGCAGTATGACATTCTCCCATATTTACCAGTAATAATTGCTCTCTTCAATGTCGTGCCTTTCGGCCCTGAAGGAACCAATAGCAAACCTCTTTTTATGTAGATGTAATTGTCTGCAGTATGGGGTTTTCTGTCACTCTTCACCACTTTTACCTTTTTTAAGTCCCTTGTTCACACATTATTTTCAGTCTGTGCTTTTGTTTTCCTTCTGCCCAACCCTGAATATCATTAACTCTTTCCACTGAAATTTTTCTGGTCTCCTCTCACAAATAAGTGACAAGCATGAAGACAGCACTGCTGGGTGCTCTTCATTGTCTCCAACAGCCCCCTGAAAGACAACCCTTGCCTCCCAATGACCTCAGTGATCTCTTCTGCCTGAGACTGAAGAGTGTGTGTGTGTGTTTTGAAGAAGAAGGTCTGCCAAGAGAACATAGAGTTATTGCATTTAATTGGGAAGAGGCAGGGTGTGGATGGCAGAAATGGGAGGGTTTAACCTAAATTCAGAGGTGTTCTCAATTTCTTTCCCTGTTAAAAATTTCTTATTTTCTTTCTTCCAGAGACTGCAGTGTTTTCCTGCCTGGAAACGAAATCTAATTTGTGAAAGACGAGAGTAAAGTTGGCTTGGAAGGCCTAACTCATCAATGGCAGAAAAATTGTTTTATGATCAGGACGACAGTGCTAGATATCTCTTGGTTCTCTGATAGTTCATCATGACAGTACAGGAAAATTTTGATCCAGCCTTGAAGCATGCCTAGTCATTATTAAGCTGTCTTTTATCTTTGTGGTAAGAAAAATATAGTTAATTTTCTTTTTTGAAGAAGAGAGGAAAAAAAATGTCCCTCTAGAAACCCTGCAGAAGGTGTATGTCATTTAAATGTCTTTTAAGCTTTGGTTTGAAAACTTCTGGAGCTCTACACAGTAATTACTTCCATTGAGGAAGTGCACACATTCTGCTACTCATGCTAATTACTGATAAGGAAAAGGCAGGAGGGCTCAAGATGAAATGTTTCAGGCGCTTGTCTTTCTTTTACTGAGCCAATTCCTGCAAAGCTGGCAGCAGCTAGAAAGAGTGCCTTCTGTAATCATCCCTCCTCAGTGCAATTTTAAAGTTTCTTCTCTTCTTTCCATCAAAAAAGCCGAGGTAGCAGCTCACATTGTGTCAAAATGGGCTTCACATGCTTCGTGTACTGAGCAGGCAGTTCAGCAAGAGGCCATGCAGATGAGTGGAAGAAGGGAAAATTACCTCATTTCTTCATGTTTGCTACTCAGTATGAGGGAATAAATGCTGTTATAAACATGGGGAAAAGAAAGGAGAAACAGCTTAGCTAAATCATGGATTTGAACCCTAGAACTCACTTTGTCACCTTACTTCTGGTAGTTAGGATTGCCAGCTCCTCTTCAGTCATATAACACTTGGCAGCCAGACAGAGAGGAAAGGAGGAAAAAAATCCAGCATATTTCCTGCTTCCTAGATGTCTCTAGCTCTTGTGATAACTCTGTAAACTTCATAAATGGGATTGATTAAACCTTAGAGTAGATGAGTAAAAATGGAACTTAATTTTAATTTTCCCAAAATAGGATTTTAAAATCAGTTTTGTCATTAGGAGTTTTAGTATCTAAAAGTAGCAATATTTTCTGTTAAGGGTCAAACTCAAATTTTTGCAGAAGGCAACTGTTTCCATTTGAGATTTTAGCCACTGTATCAGATAAAACAAAATCTTGTAAATGTGTCCTTTGTTTAGGAAATGTATTCTGATACAATTTCCTCCTATTGAAATTAGTTAAATTTCCCTTACTTTACCTGCCATTACTTTACATTTAATTAACAAAAGGTTGGGCCAAATAGTCAGGCTGACATTAGACAATTTACATCTTGCTGTACGTTAAACTGACATGCCTAAAAATATTTCAGAATCTAGGCACTCAATATTTGCAAAGCAGTGGCCAAATGTGGAGAGTCTTGTGTAGATTTTACAAGGTTTTAGAATTCATTTAAAAAGAGCATTAAATGTTCCTCTGGGAACAAAACAGTAATTTATGTCCTCTTGAGCTGTAGTACCAGAAGTACAAAACATTTAAATAAATTTTATTAGAATTCAGCATTAACACTGATAGTGCTTTGGATACTTTGAGGTAATTTTATTTTATGATTCTTGATTTTTGCTTGAAAATGCTGGGTAGAAACAGCTCTCTTCTTGTCTGTTATGACTTCCTCAGTAACTGTATCAGGGTATGAGAAGGTCAAACCTTTGTAATTTGAAGTCTCATTTGAAGAATGTCAAAAAGAATAAGCACCTGATACAGAGAGACTGCTTTATTTATCACAAACTTCCAGATTTTGACAGTATTTAAGATCAACATTCATGTTTAACATTTAGCCCATGTTTAATTCATTTTTTTCTCCCAAAACTGACTGTCAGTTTTTTAGATTTATAAAATCTAAACCAGAAATTTTAAGTTTAAAAAAAAAAGAAGCGTAAGACATAGTGGAGATCTTTGAGACGTGCTTTGCTTTACCTGAAGACTCACAGATTCTGAACCAGAATCTCTTCCATCTTTGTGAAAAAAGTATTCAGATGTTGCATTTTAGTATAAAAATCTGTACTAACTGGGTGGTTGTTTGGCTGGGTGAAGAGCTGGAACTGTGTATTGCCTTCCACCCTCCTCAGATGTGGTTGATACAGGTGGAAGCTGTATTTACCTGCAGCCATGTGGGTCTCTCATGGACTGAAAGAAATTCCTTCAGGATTTTGTTTGTACATATCTGTACAGTCTGTTCCTTCCTTTCTAACATGCCGGGGATCCATTTTCATCTTGTGATCTACAATAATCTCCAAGTGTCCTCCAGAAGAATGTTTGCAGAGCAAGTTGTTGTCCATGTTTTTATGCAGTGGATTTGTTTGTGCTTAAGTGTGTTCCTTGTTGTCCAGTTGTCCCCCACTGAATTTCTCTTTACTGTTTAGAGCTTTCTACAAACTAAGAAAGTACTGAACTCTAAGCCTGGCTTCTAGGATACTGGAATTCGAACACTTTGGGAGTGTGTGTGTTTAGCTTTTCTTAAAGGAGGGAGGTGAGGAGAGAGAAGTATACTTGCCCTTGTCATTGTTGGGAAAAAATGAAATGTATCCTGACTTCAGAGCAAGGCCTGAGAACTCAGGATAATAAAATGAAACTAAGAAATTTTCATAAAATGCAAGATCGTGTTTGACCTACTAATCTCTGATTGTATAGAGAGTTATAACATTTCAATGTACTCTGAAACCTAAATATATCATGCTAGGTTAGCAGGGCAAAGAAAGGCCAGACCATGGAGAGCCATATAGCAAACAGATGATTTGTATAGAGTGACATGTAAAAGGAGGTAATGTGGTATTGATCTTTAAAAGCATTGTCCAACAAACCTAACTCAATCTCTCCAAAAGTAAAGGAATAATAAATATTAAGGAGAATAAAAAGCTAGTGTATAATGGTAACAGACCAAGAAGCAATAAACATCATGAGCTGATGATGGAGGAAAAATCATGTCAGATAAACTTGATTAATATTTTGCAGATTGAATTACAGATGGTTGCAGTGGAACAGATGTAATTTGTATGGCTGTCAGATCCTGCTCCTATTTTTACAGATGAAAATTGTGACTGACTGTTGACATCCATCGAGGAGATTTTGCTGACTGAACTCAGAGAACAGGGAATAACACATCCCTCGTGCTCCCTGAAGCAATATTTTCTTTGTAAATATGCATTCAAACACTGCTATGCATATTTGCACAGTGAGGTAAATTTATACACCATAGAAAGTGGATAAATGTATAGATCTGTTGTTTTGGGGGGAGTGGAAATGAGCTGTGGATAATATT
Organism: Passer montanus; assembly: GCF_014805655.1. Lineage (NCBI taxonomy): Eukaryota > Metazoa > Chordata > Aves > Passeriformes > Passeridae > Passer > Passer montanus. The sequence goes on along the minus strand of NW_024358722.1, from coordinate 10,119,407 downwards.
GCAAGCTTGTATTGAATTGAAAATGAGATGGTCTAAATGGGGAGTTCCAAAAAGACTGTTTTCCTGAGAGGACACTACACTTGAGGAGCTTGTACCACATGTTTTATGGTCTGAAATGTGGTGTGAGGATGCCAGGAGTGGTGAAGAATGTAATCCATGGTGGAGAATGTAATCCATTGTGGAAGGCTGGAGGCAGACAAAACTTCACTCATCCTGCAAGAACAGGTCCTTAGGAATGATCTTCCCTCAAAGTACTTCCTAACCCTAATTTTGAAGTGCAGTAGCTGGAACACCTCAGGACAGAGCTATGGGATGAGACTGGAAACTGCTCTCATTGTCACTTCTAGCACTTGCCTGTTCAGCAGCAGAGACACATCCAGAATCACAGAGTAATCCAAGACAATTCACTGAATGAACTTGTAGCATGCTCACACTTCTGAGTGTGAGTAGTTTCCTCTTTGCAGCAGGGATTAAGACCCCCAGACAATGTCTAAACTGCTGATAAAGTATGTACTCAGATTACTAAGAATAATGTGCCAAGTAGTGACAGGATGGTAATATTGCAGAAACTGATCTGATTAAAGTAGAAGTACTGGCAGAAAAAGAAAATTGCTTTATCTAAATGTGAGGGTTTTTTAATGCTAAGAAATACCAGGATTATTTTGAACTTGGTTTGTATAATGCTGGACTTCATTGCACATTTCAGTGGAGTATGGGAGAGCCATCAGTGTATAAACACAAGCCATGAAGTATCATTTTGGCCTGCTGACTTCCCATGTTGCTGCCGCCAGCCCTGGCAAAGGGTTCTCTATAAAATGGAAACAGAAATGCTGATAAGCTTCAAAGTTCTGGTGTTAGTACGAAGAGATAGAATAAGTGGGATTTAATAGAGTCTACAGCAGAGGGGTAGTTTTAAGCATACTCAATGTGCAATGTGACAAATATTGAGGAAAATGTAGTAGGACAGGAAAGCACAGAGTTGTTGTCATATAGCTGGAAGGAGTTGCTTGATTGCTATATTACTGATTGCCCTGAGAATATTGCTAATTTGATGTTTACACATCAAGAGGTAATATTTTGGTACAAATGCAATTAAGTGGCAGGACTCTTTTTCTTAGTCATCTCTGTTCTACTCTAAATGTCTTTTTCTCAGTCAGGCACCTGAATTTTCACATCATGGCGATTAGAAAAGCCAAGTTTTAACACAATAACTCTTTAGCTCAAAGGACTATGCAGCCTTTGTTTCTCACTGCTGGATACTTAGGATAAGTACTGAGCATACAGACCTGCAGCAGTGCTGCTAGGAGGAGAAACAAACATATGCTGTGGGTGAAGGAAATGGAAGGCTAATGAGGCTTTTGTCAGATGCCTTTCCCTGCTTTTTGTGCAGCTCCCTTTCTCTAGCTTTTTGTTTAGCCTACAAGCCTCAGGGAAACAGACTGTCACAATCCAAGTCTTTACAGTGCCTTCCTGATCATGGGAGCCTTACATTTCAGAGTATTTGCTTCACTGATGACTCAAGTATAGTGGGATTTGCCTTCTGTGCAGCTTTTCCCTCCTGGTCTCCAGCACCAGCATAAGCCTAAGAAGAGAGAGGGCTAGAATTTGCCCAGAGCACAGGAAATCCTAAAGAAAATCTTCTCTGAGGAGCAGCACTGTCTATCCAAGCCGCAAGGGACCCTGCTATGTCTTATCCATGTGCCATGTAGCAGTGAATGTAGTAAAAAGCCCTACACAGAGTATTTTAAGGAACTCAGTATTTTCACCCCTGCTCAGGAAAAGCACTCATTGAACTGAGCTGGAATAAAGACAAGGAGAATATGCCATTCTACACCTCCCAGGTTGAGAGGCAGTGACAGATGAAGGGGACAGTGAGAATAAATATCCATTCCCCACTCAGTTCTAGCAGTGGAGTTGTTTTCATGTCCAGTCTCTGCTTGCAGGACACTGGCTGATCAGTGGGTATAGGAGTTTGTGCATTAATTCTGCTTTTGTTCTTCTCTAGCTCAGCTCATCCTTTCCTTCATCCATTTGGACGGCACCACTAGCAAAGGTTTTGCTGCCTAGTGCTGTAATCCCAAGACAGTTTAGTTTAAGTCCCTTTAAATCTTGCTATCTGCCTTTCACCCAAGAGAGTGAAAGTTAAAGTATTTTTCAATGCTAAAAATAGGCAGAGTAGAGTTGTAAAGGGAGTTCATGTGGAGCCTGGTTCTAAGTGGCTTCTTCCAGCTGATGTAGCTGCTGAGAGTCTGACTCGCTGCTCTTCCTTGATACATCTCTCCACCACTATTATGTCTTTCATGAATGAGTCCTTAAATGTCCTTTGAAATGAACAATACAGTTTTGTCATTGTTTCGCCAGTCAGAAGATAAAAAGATGAGATGCTGTAGCTCAGGGAACATTTATTTCCAGGCATTTTTATTGTAAGAAACTCCCTCTGTGAGCATAGTTTCGAATAATAGCCCTTATAGGAAAAAAAGGACATCTGTTCAGGCCTTGCACAAAGTGACATTAATATCAACTTAATGGACAAAACTTCCAACAGGAGACTATTAAGCTTTCCTGATAAATTAATGTTATGCAATTTTAATGGAGATCTGAAATAGATGAGAATGAAAGAGAATATAAAAACTAGGTGTTTTGTGGAGTTTTACTTGAGTTGATATAAAATCCTCTCCTTCAGATGATCACATAAGGTGTAGTTTTCAAGCTGTCTTTCGTGCTTTATGTCAACTTCACTGTACTGAAGAAGGAGAGCTTTTAAATTATGACCTAAAGTGATGAATGAAAGTATCTACCATCATCTCTGTGAGACGTATACATTCAGTTGGATCAAGCAATCAGCATAAAGACCCAGATGAGAAGACTTACTTGGGACCAAGTGGTTTTAGGACTTGTTCTCTATTAGCCCCATCCCATTATAAATTGACTTTGGATTGCATCTGTGCTTTCTGGGTAATCTCTAATGGGTCTGCAGGTTGGGATTGGATGCAGGTGCTTAATTCCTGTCCCTGATCTGTGCCTGGTAAAATCAAGACTGCACCTGCAGGGCAGGGAAACAGGTATACAGGCTGCTCCAGTTCTCTGCTAAGGTAGGTGTTTGCTTTCTTCTTCTCCATTTTGGAGCAATGCTTATTAATTTGGGTTCCCCTTTTTTTCTGTTATATTGCACCAAAGCTTCAATTTGTTGTTACAGCTTTATTATACTGGTGAGTACTTTTAAATTTTTTAGTGACTGACTAGTGCTTGTCATCTCTTTGGAATTTCTTTGCAAATGAATCTCAGTAGATTTGGAAAAGTTCTGCAAAATCTGGTTTTGTGCCTCTTTGGGGTGACACTGTATAATCTTCATGTACACTTTTTATGGACTACCTAATGTATTGCACACTATGTAATTTAAGGAAGTAATTATTTCAGATTTGTGTGCATATGTAAGTGCATTATTGTTTCTTGTAAAAAATTTGAGAGAAAACATAAGTATTTTCTTTAGGGTTGGTTTGTATTTTGGGCGGTTTGTGGGTTTTGTATGTTTTATTTTTTGCTTTTTTTTGTTTTGTTTTTGTTTTTTGTTAATTTAGGAAAGGTAGTTCTCACACAGGAAAAGAGAAGTTACTTGGCTCTGAACAAAAAATATCTGTTTCAGTGGTTTATGTGGTATTATTACTGTAGCTAATCATGTCCCTGGCTTTCAGTTTCAAAAATGAGCACTTATGTCTCTAAGTAGTTGCCATGGAAATCCTCCCAGCATGAACCTCTTCAGTGAACACCTTATGGCAGATAATTTATGTCTTTTGTTTCCATAAACACATCAGAAACTGGAGTGAAAGGGTTTTGAGTGTCTTCAAAGCACAGGCACAAGAACTGATACTTGTTTGTTCTAGCATATGTTTCCTAACCTCACTTCAAATCAGATAAATCAATGTCAGATTCTAATAGTGTTTTTCTGTTTGAGAAAGCAATACAGTGAATTGAAGAAATCTCTTTTCAGCTCCTAGTCCCCCTAAAGATTTTCAGATTTTTTTTATTTTTAATACCAAGACTTCTGTATATAAGATTTTTAGGAATTTAGAAATATAGGAGATATTACTGGCATTCAAATGCTTTCCTTTTCTCTGCTGTGGAGTCTTCCTTAAGCAGGTGTGATCTTTGTGAGAACAGAGTGAAATAATAGAAAATGTGAACCAATAACTTTTGTGGCTTGTGTTTTTTGGCTTTTTGATGATTAACAAGCTAATTTTTAGTTGAATTTCAAAATAATGGAATGAAAAAGAAGTTTGTTCACTGGCTTTTTTTTTTTATGTTCTCATTGGTTTTCACTGCTGTCTTTGCCATGTATCTAGATGTTGAACACCAACATTGGAAAGCTGTTCCTTTGTATTAGAATGTGGCCAGTAATTTCTGAGGTTTTAACATTTCTGTAAAGAGTAACTCATTGTAATAAGGGTATTTAAAGCCCCTAAAATTTTGTTCTATTACCTTGAATAAGACACACGATTAGAGTGAAGTTGTGACCTGTAGGTTAGCAGTGTCCTATTGGAGTGTACTGTGTGTTAAGCAACCTTCATGTGCTGATGCAGTCCCACCATTGTGTCACTCTTTAGCCAGAATTCCTGTGCACACAGAGAGCCCAAGTGTCCTCTGTTGCAGTGCTGTGAGATAGGGGTAATTCCATCAGCTACATATTTACCCAAATGCTGCTGAGAATAAAATTTGTCCCAGTATACACATATATGGAAACTAATAAAATGGGTTCACTGTAAAATGTTAAGATATAAAAATGGAAAATAACATTTTAATGACAAAATGCACAGGCTGTATAATACCATTAGTAACATGGGTTTTTGAAAATGTTTTCTACTGTTTCTACTGCTTTTTTGCCTTGTTTTTAACCAAGGTGTATGTTGATATCTTTTACAGAGAGTATTTTTATTAGTCCTGCAGGACAAGGAACTTGTAGAAAACTATTCATGTGTTCAACACAAGCTGTATTTATCTCTGTCCAGTTCCCATCACACTGGTGTTGATGCCCTGGAAGCAGCATCTGTGACTAGTTTGGTGCCAGCTGCAGCAAAAGCCTGTCTCAAATGCGGGTGGACATGGCACTCATGGTGGGTTAAAGCACACAGCTGAGCAAGAACTGAAGAGAAGTTGGCTTTGCCACAGAACAGCTCCCTCCATAGTAGATTAAAGGAGTACTTCGTTCTCCTGAGCTTTCAGTCAGTCTCTCCATTCACTGTGTTCCCTTTTAAAATTGAGTCTGTTTAGCTTCCCCTGCCAGACACTCTGGCACAGTTCCTCAGGCACTTAAATATCATTGCGGATTTGGGCTTCTGAGCCTACATCTTATTTCCCTCTGAGGGGGAGGAAGCTTTGCAAGTAGAGTTAATTTTGCTGTAGAGGAAATAAATGCAATGAATCCTTTCTATTAGATTAAAACTGATAATAAAGAGCAGCCTTTGTCCCTCCATTGAAGAATGTCTGTGAGCTGCACAGCCCCACTGCCTGGGATGCTGTGAAAAGCCTGGTTATGTGGAGCATTCAGTGAGATTGGCTTCCAGTGAAGCCCAGGATAGCGCCTCCCTCTTGTCTGATCTGCTTTTTCTGTCCTCCAGCAGTATGTATGGAGTGGATCCAACCCACAGAGAGCACAGATGTAGCTGCTTCATAAAAGCTTCTGAAACATCCTGTGTCTGACATAAACAAAAATGACCTTTAGTATCGCTCTCTCTGACTGCCAGTAATGGGCTAGTCGTGTTACAAACCTCCAAGCACACACGGCGTGCTTGGCACAAACTTCATCAGTATGGGCAAGATACAACTAATTAGGACATAAAAATACTCAGAAGACAGATATATATATATGTGTGTGTGTGTGTGTGTGTTTTTGTATAATGTGTGTGTATATGCAGTATATAAATTTTGTGTCTATGCAATGGCATTTAGGGCAATACAGTACACAGCACGGCAACATTTGCATTATTGTAATGTATCTGCCTGATTCTGTTAACACACTGGCATAAATCAGGGCAGCTGCATCTGTAATGGCAAAGATGGAAGTAGTGACAAATTGCTTTCAGAGGAGAACTGGGTGTAAATTGCCTCTTTTATATCCCAAAAATGGAAGAAATGGCTTTAGACAGCTGAACATTGTCATCCATATTGGAAACAGAAGCCAGAGTTGGTTCATTTTCATTTTAAACTCAAGTTTTGATAGCATATGGCAATTTCATTTCAGTGCTCAAATACATTTTTCTCTCTTGGTTTAAAAGTAAGCTAGACTAGTATGTTTTGATAGATAAATAATTAAACAAAGTCGCATCCTTTTTTGTGAAGATTTTACTTGGTTTCATTCAGCATTTGCCATTTTCCTCTTGGAAAGAATAACAAACCCTTGTCTGATGAGTGAATCTGCCCATTGAATGTTGATTTGCCACTCAATAATAAAGCACACGAGGTCTGAATCATGTGGCTTGTTAGTCACCAGTATCAGGAAGCAATTAGGAACTGTTAACATTTTTCTCAGGTTGTCATAAATAAAGCTGATCTATTTGTGTTTCAACAATTTGGTGATGATTTTTTCTCTAGTCAAAACGTGGTGTGCACATTCTTTTTGTAATGTATGCCAAGATGCTGTAGACAGCTCAGGTCACAAATGTGTTCAGGCATATAACTGCTGCTGGAACAATGGCTTTGTAACGATATGTTCTTTCTGTCAGTATTTCTGTTTTATAGAGTAATATCATCTGTTAACTGCATTTAGGGAGTAGGAATTATCTTCTGGCTCACTAGCAATGCTCTGGTGCTTCCTGCATGGCTCAGCTGAGCTGCATCAAGTAGGGATGGAAATGCCTCTAACAGCAGACCCTGTGACTGGGGTGCTCCTGCAGGACAGCAAAGATTTGGGTTTGACTTCCTCCTCCTGTGCAGAGGTGGGAGCTGATCCTGAGATCCTGGGGCTTCTGCTGCTTGTGGAAAGGTTATAGATCTTCAGCAGTGATTTGCATGAAAAGGATGGGCTTTGCTTTGCTCTTGGAAAAAGAGCTCTGTGGCTCCTCAGTGAAAGTGGCTTTTTGAGCACCCTGAGAGCAGAGTGTGTGTCAGAGTGGCATACAAATAACCCCCTCAGGAATTTCCTTGTGGTTCAGCTGTGGACAGCTGCATTGTCAGTGCAGTTCTTTGCTCTGCTCAGCAGTTAATGTGGAGCCATTTGAAGGTGCCCAAGTTTCCCTTCTTCATGGAATCCAGATTCTGCCCTGGGGTCTCCTTGGAGGAAGAGGCAGTTAACAAAAAGCTAGGTAGGTGCAATGGCTGCATTTCCGTGTCAAATCCCTGTGGTATTTGGGAATTACATACTGAAACTTTCATGCTTCAGTTCTACAAATTGGCATGTGTTTAGTTACTTTACACAATTGGATTGTCAAATTTATTCTCAAACTATAAAGTGTATGGTTTGAACATGTGGACAACTCATTGTCTAGGAAAGTGTGTCTGCGCTGACAGTTTGTAAAGTAGAACCTTTATAAACTCCATCATCTGTGTGCCTTGATTTTGCATTCTAAGCAAGCTACGAGTTTTTTTTCTTCAAGAGGAAAAACATTAAAACATGCTAAAATTATATATTTGCTGTAGTTGTATAGCACTTCAGAAGTCCTATTTTTTCAGATGTACTAAAGATGTACTCAAATTCCTCACTGAATCGTCAAAAGTGCCTATGCTTAGTTTGCTTTGTCATAGTCATGACATCTGTCTCTGGGGCTTATCAGACTGTATAATGAAGTGTTTTTGAACCCAAATAGTTTTGCTTCAATTTCAATTTATCTCCAAAACCATGGAGAGAATTTTTTATTTAGCACTGTAATAGCCATGTACATGTGCCTATTTAGCAACTCTAAAAATATGAAACAGTGTTCAAATCTTTCAGTATGTGGTTCTCATGCAATTCCTACTGAATTACCAGGCCAAAGATCTTGGAGATATATTTAACCTACAGTAACAACAATTTAGAAAGAATTGTTTCATCTTTTGCAGCCTCCAAAAAGGGGAGACGATTTCCCTAATGATATTACAATTTAGGAACTTATTTTTGGAATACGAACTGTCTGACTCTGTGTATAAACATCATCCTAGATGTCAAGCTTCCTTCAAAATTCCAGGGACATTAAAAGGAAGAGTTTTTATTCACTTGCACAATTTTTGGACAGTGACTGAAAATCTTATGCTGGATCCAGCATAAGACCTTTCTGTACCAGGTAGTACTAAGACCTATAGATCAAGTAAGTAGTTTGAGCTGAGGGGTGGATGTTAAATTTTTCTTCTTCATTATTACTTTGAAAATCAACAGTTTCACTTTGGGTCCAATCAGGTGCTATTCTGAATCCTTTGATACTGAAGAGTAGCTCTATGATACTTGTGTATTGAAAAAGAAATGCACCAGGAGGTGATGACCTTTATGAGCCTGAAGTGTTCATTCAGGTGCATCTGGGTTATTAACTGAAAATAAACTAAATATAAAACACTCCAAAGCCTTGAAATGTCTGCAATATGAACACAAGCTGGTTATGTAGGAATTTGTTAAATAGCTTAAGTAATTTTTTTCCTTTACTCATATGCAATGATGGTGGGAGTGTTGCTTTCTCTACATCTGTTCTATTAGAAGTGACTGGAGAGCTTAAATCAGTACAATTAATGTTTTTAACAACAGAATGAAAGCATTTGTTATCTTCATGTAGTAAGATGAGATTGATTTGCAGGTGTAAGTAAACACTGTGTGGGTCTGAGGAAGAACTTTACTACAACACTCCTGATTTTACCAGTTTCCTGATCCACCTAGTCAGTTTTATGCCTCTGGTAGGGTTTGCTACTTCAAGTAAACAAGCAAGATCTAAAAGTAGAGCAAGCACAGAGGAAGAAGGGTTCCTCTATTGACTTTTCCAAGCTGTCAGTTTATCTATTGCAAGCTCAAATGTAACTAGCATTAGATCATTATCATAACTCTTCTGTGGGTTTTTTTGGTTTCGTGTTTTTTAATTGGACAATTTTGTGCTTTTCTGTTGATCTCGGATGTGTTTACTACATGATCTGTGTGGGTCGCTTTTTCTCTTGTAGTTCTTCCATAACCATAAACATACATGTTTTTAATGAACTTGCTTTTTGTAATTTCTTTTTTTCAAGATTATAGAAAGGGCTGGTGAAGCTTTATTTGCTGTACCAGGAATATTTAATTTTTAAGTTACTTCAAGCAATATTATTTATTATGAATGTGTGATGATGGTAATCATGTATCATTAAACATGTAATCTTGCTAATCAACTATTTTTAATAGGAATATGAGACCATAGTTAGGAGGAGTGCAGTGTGACATACAAATTTATTTCCATCATTCCTATAAGTTAGCATAGCTCAAAATAAGAACATAAGTACCCCATGAGGTCAAGCCTGCCTAGCCTAGGAATAATAGGAAACACTAATTACTTCAAATATTTTGATCTATATTGCTAATTTACATGAAAGAGTGACTGTAAGTTCCTTTCTTAATATGAAGTATGATAATAATGCTTATATCACTTTTTATATGATTTAAATGCTATAAATAGAAATCAAAATACAACTATAGCAGAAAAAAAGTGATTTAGCTGTCTCTTTGCAAAGCTTACCTGTCATCTCATTGGGATTAAACATTCTAAAGGCACAGAAAAAGCCCAGGGAAAGCCTTGCTGCTTTAATCAATAGCTGATAGGATAAGGCTGCATCACCTTTCCCCATATGAAATGAAAGGGAAAACTCCTGCTGACCTCTAGGATAGGTGAGATTCTGCCTTGGAATAACTGTGGATGCTTGTAGGTGGACTCAAACTTCTTTGTGTGTATTTCTAAGCTTTCAAATCGGCTCAAGCTTGTGATTCTGGACAATGCTGCATGTGTTCAAAGGTAATTTACCAAGAATGGCACAGGTATAGCTTTGTATCTGTGTAGGTTTTATTGTAATGCTGCTTAGACTATTTATTTGTATAAAGATTTGATTTTGAGTTTTGCAGAAGCATCAAACAGCAGATGGTCTGTCTGTGCAATACTGTGCTAATAAGGTTAGCACAATCCTGTCAAAATGTACCAAGTTTGCTAAGTATCGGGTGTCCCACTATCTGTCTGATGCAGACAGAAATTGAGCATCCAAATCAGGGTGCAGGTGTACCAGGTATAAAAAGAGCTGTAAAGAGAGGCAGTCATGTGTGTGTAAATCATATGAAGTGCCTTGTGTATCAGGCACATGAGGAGTGCCTGGGTGTGTTTAGCCTGGAGAAAAGAAGGTCTCAGGGAGAACTTGTGCTCCACCATTGCCTGAAAGGAGTGCCTAGTGAGGTGGGGCTTGGCCTCTACTCCCAGGTAACCAGCATGAGAGCAAATGACCTCAAGGGGAGAATCTGGTTGGACATAAGGAAGAATTTCTCCACAGAAAGCCTTGTTAAGCATTGGAATGGACTGTCAAGTGAGGTGGTGGAGTCACTATCCCTTGGGGTCCTCGAGAAATTACTGGATGTGGCACTTAGTGCCAGTTGATAAGCTGGTGTTCCATCAAAGTCTGGGTCTGATGATCTTGGAGGCCTTCTTGAACCTCAGTGACTCCATAGAACATGGTTTTGCCAGGTACATTTCATGGACATGCATGAACAAGCACAATGTCAAGAGCGGTGCACTTGTGAACTCTGCAAACAACGTGCCTAACTAAGCCTCTGCCAGAGGCCTTAGCCTGAAATCCTTCTTTGAGGCAAGACTAGCACTGGAGTCTCCAGACCCTGATCCCAACATCTTTGGTGCTGAAGTATCTGCTGAGCTGACTGCACGTACACAGAAAGAACAGCAAAGAGAGCTCCAGGAATCAGATTTGCATGTGCAAAACTCTCGTGAGCAGAGTAGCATGAGTACATCTAATCATAAATGTACCATTGTTGGGGCAGTTCAGAACAGATATAATATGCAGGAAGAGCAAAGCACTTGAAAATTATTCGCTGCCTGCCCAGAATCCCCCTGGAACTATTTGAAAAGCTGGGAAAGGGAAGTTGTAGGTTTCCGAATCACAGTGGTTAAGCACCTTGGAAGGAGTAAATGACAAGTACTCTCTGTGCTCTGGCCATAAATAACTATTGAATTGAAAGACAGGGAGTGAGAGGGGAAGGAAATTGGACACCAAAACAACATAAATAATTCTCAGAAGAGAATATATCTAGAAAACAAAATTCTTTTCTCTTGGTACGTGGTATTTCACTGTTTTCATAAATCCTCTCCTACTGTTTTGATCCTGATTCTTTTCCATACCTATGGGCCTTAACACCTCTTACCTAGTTCTTAGAAGACAGAAGCTCCTCAACAGAAATTAATTGATGACCTACTAAGTCCTGATTTTTGACTGTGGGCTGTGGCAAAACTGAGGATGATGAAGCTCTGGTTTATTGCTCCTGGTCTGGCACCTAATGTGTGACTTGGACAGAATTTAGGTGTTCAAGCACAAGTCGTTGTAAAAGGCATCACAAGTATAATTTGAGTGGATATCATGGGAGGTATCTAATCTGGAGATGCCTTAATTTTTATTCTGAAAGTTCCTTGGCTCTGGGTGGGCGAAGAGCTGCTGGTTATTCTGGATGCTGTTCTACATGTTGCCGTGTTTTACTCACTTATCATTCAGTGTGAAATATGAAAATATTGCTGTGATTACCCTGTAACTGCTGGACTAAAAACATAACACTTTTTGGTAACCTAGATCCCTCAATCATAGATGTTCACTCGAGTAGTCAATTCTGCAGACACATAAACACACCAGTACCAACAGTAATCAGAAAAAATTACTCCCTTGTTCACTTTTTGTGTGTGGCAGCTCACACTTATAACACCCTTAAGGACTGGGTTCAGTTTTGCAAATTAGGCCCCCTGTTATTAGGAGGATGTAGCAGAGTTTTGCTGTAGGCTTTGCTAGAAAAGCTGCTGAAGTTAAGTTATAGACAGATTAAAGACAAGGCATTTGTGTCTTTCTCATGAGAAGAATGAACACTTCAATAAAACATATAGGACATCTCAGTTTAATGAGCTTTATAGGTGATAGATGAAACAAATATTTTTCTGAACTTAATTAGAATTAAAAAAAAAATCAGGAATAAGTAACTTTTGCTTTCTCAAATATTTAATTGATAATACCTGCAGGTATCTAAGCAACGGGTTTTCTGATGTTGACAATGTGAAGAACAATTAAATAAAACCAAAACCCAAACAAAAACTCATCTGCAGAGTTCTCGGAATAAAAGCAGCAAAATATAATTTGACACGTATCATCTCTGCAAGAAACTTCATTGTTCAAAAAGAAGCAGCAGTTAATAGACATGGATTATAATAATTTTTCTGCTCTCCTACCCCCTAACATTCTGCTGCACAGGGGCACACCCATGACCCAGGTGCTCCTGTTTAGTCCCATTGCAGCGTTGTTCAGTGCAGTGTGCACGCAGCATCCAGCCTGTTACCTCAGTAGTGTAACAGTATCTGTCCCATCTCCTTTTCTGCATCTTGTGGCAGAGACTTGCATTTCAAAAGACTCTAGTTTAGTCTAGATAGTATCTTGTATTATTAGGTAAGTAATCCTACTACTTGGATATGTGGTCATTTCCTTTCAGATAAAATCAAACAAAGTGCTGGGTCTTAAAAAAAATACTGATTATAAATTTTGTTAAAAATTAACTACTTGGGAAAAAAGTTTAAATTGGGCACAGCACTTGACTCCACTTAATCATTGTGTTAGAATATTCAAATTTCCAGGCATTCTGAGTAAAAGATAATTAAGGTAGGTTAAAACTTGGTTATCCTCAAAGCCAACTGACACAGGAGTTATTTATAAGGCTGCTTGCGTTTTGGATCTTGAGCAATGCAGAGAGCAACACAGTCTTCTGCTCTTTTCCAGCAGTACCTGGAAGAATTAAAAGATTATGAAAAAAGAAAGATGAGAGTATGTATAGAGGGAAATCACAGACTCAAACCAACAAATTAATCATGGATGATGCTGAAAAGGAGGAGTGGGCACTTTATCAGCTTTAGCCATGCTCTATCTCTTTCTTTCCTTTCTCTCTGGAAGCTATTTTCCTTTCTGTGTATCACATGTGTCAAGGTTATGAAATAGCTGTATGCATCCTACTTCAGGAAGAGAGCTGTGTTCTGAGCCTGAACCCCAAATCTTCCTGCTCTGATGTTGATTAAGCCTGGTCTGATGCTTTGAGCATCTGCTGTGAGTGCCAGTTGGTAGTTTCAGGCCATATATCTTTATTAATTTGCATGCTGCATTTTCCTAGTGGTGTCTTTTTTTTTCCCTTTTTTTTTTTTTAATTTTTATTTTTTCCAGCTGTTATCATAAGAGGTGAACTAGAATGAATGTCTGGCTTTTCCTCCTGAAAACACTTTTGCCCTGAGAAATAACAGAGCCTATTGCAAATCCTGCACTCACAGATGCTGTGTTTCTGCACCAGTGATGCCCAACATGGTGTGCATTGAATACACAGAATTTATATTGCTGGAAGCTGGGGAATCACGCACTGATCCCCTGTTCATCTCTACTCACACAGACTGGGCACGGACAAGCAGGCTGTCACCAGCAGAGAGAGTCAGGGTTTTGCCATCCATGGCAACAGTCGATGTGCCCTCCTGAAAGGAAAGAAGGCTTTTCATTTTCCATGTCCTGTCCCCAGCAGAAAGAAAATGCTGCATGTACAGAAATTTTTCCTACTGAAAGAACACCTCAAACCTGTTCTGTTTCATGAGGTCTAGCTAAATATTCAGCTGATCACGTCTGTCTAACACTATTACCATCAATAAAAATACGGTTCATTGTTCATTGTTTTGTATCATAAAGCAGCAACCCATTGCTTGATTCTTGGAGTACACTGCCACCAATCTAACCTAGCAGCCTACAAGTTGGTACAGCTCCAGAAATTGCAGAGAGAATCTTCTGGAGTAGTTTAAACTCCTCTTCTACTTTTCTGATTCCTCATATCTCTTTAAGTCTTGAGGAGCAATTCACAAGTCAGCAGGGGGCTGACTGAAATTGCTGAGTTCCTCCATATTGGAATGCACTAGTTATTATCTTGTCAAGCCGGGGAGACAGGTTCTTGCCAGCCACAAGGTCTTGATTCCACAGGCTGACATAAGCTGCAGTGTAAACAAATGTCTTTCAAGATTATGATTTCTTTAATTAGTATTTGATAGTCCCTGTGAATTTCAACAGAAGAGGAACTAATAGAAATATCTGCCTCCCAAGCTAGCCTGACTTGTGTAAGCAAAAATAAGCTTTCCTTTTTCTTTGGGTTGCAAATGTATCCTACAAGCAAGCTGAGTGAAGGATGTCTAGATCACCTACAATCCTAATTTAGTCTAAACAAGTTTTCAGATTGTTTTATTACCTGATTCTGCTTGATTCCAGTTTGCCTTCAGGATGAGGGCAAATGTTTCAAGGCAGAACTAAGAGGTGATGTTGCTTTATTGCTTGATCTGAAATATTTACAGGATATAGCCTAGGTAGTGTGCATTAAAATTCCCAACAAGGATGGATGCCAGTATTTCTGTCATCAACATACACGATGAGGAATAAGAGGCTATTTTTATTGTGGCAGCACTTTACAGTTATTTTTCAATACAGTTTAAAGCTGAAAGGTGGTGCCTATTGCTGATCTCTCCTATGAGAAGGAAGGGAATCATTCCAGTTTCTGTTGCTAGAAGGCTTTACTACTGTTGATTTTGAACTTAAACATGAACTCATCAGTTAACAAGTGTGAATTGCCACATACCAGCTGCCATATCCAGATATCTGAATTCTTTTTACTTTTCTCAGTTGTTCCTGGTCCATAAGCTATAGCCTAAAAAAAAAAAAATGGTTTCATCCAAGTGACCAAAGGTCCATATTCATCTCCCAACAGCATTTAAAACATTCTGTTTTTACAGGAGAATATTCATAGAAGATGACGTTATTTTTACAGATATTAAAATTCACACTATGTTTGGTATTCTCATATTGATTCCTACTGATAAAAAGGGAACTGGTCACACCTGCCACTCCTTATGCTCCTCTGCATCCTCGCTTATCTACTCCTTCTGCCTCCTCCCACTCTCAGTTTTGCATCTATATGCTTCCTGCTTCTGTTCCTGGAACAGGCACTTCCTCCTCATGAACTCTGGGCCCTGTCAAGAGCCTGTTGAAGCAGAAAAGTTTCTTCCATTAACATTAAAAACGCTGCAGACAGGACTTCATCTTTCTCATTTTCTGCCCCTTCTGTGTTCTTCCTGACATTCCCACACTCTGTCACTTTGCTGTCAACTGTATTGGATTCTTTGGAGTGTGACTCCAAGTAATTCTGGGGAAGAATATGTTTTGTAAACAGCTCACATACAGCACAGATATCAAGCGTTGACAGCTTCATTTGCGCCCAAACTAGACTGTGTTTGAATAAACTGTGAAGGGGAATGTTTTAGGGCAGCCCAGGCTCCCTGGTTGCTGTCCAGTTTTCCTTCTTTTCACTTTATGTAGATGGAGGAGGAGAAAACAAAGTGTGTTTCCGCACCCAGATTAGACTTGGACCACGAATGCTGCTCAAGCACATAAAGAAGCTTGATTTGCATCACACTGGTGCTTCTGATTTGGGAAATATGGGGAGACGGACAGGGGAAGGAATGAGCTGTTTTAATCCCAAAGGAAATGAACAGAAATAAAGTTCAGGTTGATTCTGGATATGGAAGTAATGAGCTAGAAAGCCCCTGCCCTAAGCTAGTCAAATCAATGGATCAAAGACAAGTACTTCTATTGGGGTGCATAACTTTGTCTGCTTATATTCATCCCAGGCCTGGATGAGATGTTCCCATTCTGAACATAGGCACCTATCCATACCTTTAAAATAGCCTTTTTTTTTTTTTTTTTTTTTTTTTAATAGGGAAATGATATCCCCTTACCTCTGTTTCAAAGTTATCTCCAAACATACTCAAGGATTTTTTCTGTTTTATTTCACCACGATGATCATTTAACCAGCTTGAGAAGGAAAATGGCTCCATAACAGAAGTGGAATTCAATGGGAAAGGTGTTTCTTTCATGAGTTCATCTGTAAGCAAGGCAGAGGGCAATCAGTGATAGCCCTTGCTTCCCTTGGTCTTTGTAAACATTTTAATTGAGGAGTCAATTTACAGACAGTATTTAGCCAAAACTTTTAGTAGTAAGCAGTATTATGGTCATCATCAGGACTTTGTGCGATTGAAAGATGCATATGTTATTTGTGTGTCTTTATGGAGTGACTTCAAAGATGTTGTCAGAACTGTGTATGCTTACACTACCTAGTTCTTCCTGGCATAGACCTCATTCTCTTTCAGACCACCTTTTGCAGTGGGAAAATAGGATGTATCATCTCTGAGCCTTTGCTCATATCATATCCCTCTGAAAGAGGACTTGGGCCTATAGAATGAGCTTGTTCTACCTCTCACACATAGTACTGGCTTTTATGTTTCTTCTCCTCTATGGTTCTCTTCTCCTTCCCTGTTTTTAAATACATTGGCCACAGTGAATCAAACAGATTAGCACAACCTAAAATTTAATACAATGTATTTTTTTGCAGTGTTCTTGGAGCATGTAGCGGCTTCGGTTTTGGTAGCTGGATTTAATTTCCAGTAATTCTCCTTCCTAAATAATTCGATTTAAAATAGCTGGAGAACTAATTGCAGTATAGCTGGCAAAATTCATTCTGTGTGTTGCTGGTATATGAAATGAGCTTTAGCTGTTTACCAGCTCACAGTGAAGTGCAGAGACAGAGCAATTGCCTTGTTGATTCTATGTAGTTTGTTCTGAGATGCCATGGGGGAGTACCCATTGAGTAATTTCAAGCAGTAATGCCAACCAGATGCTGGAAAAACTCCCTGGATGGTTTGCTCCCAAATGTATTGTGGTAATAAACCTGCAGCCAAATCTTAGTCTTGGTGCTAGTAATAGAACAGCTCTTTTAAAAGTATTTAGTGTATTCATTATGCAGTATTCTTTTGGTTCTGTTCTAATGCTGAATTTTACTGCTCTGCAGTGTCTTGAACCTATCATTTCAGTTTTTCATTAAAGACCATTTTGTACACAGTCTTTGAACAATATGTGAGAGGGTCAGTGCATGTGAGGGATAGCAGTGTACTCCAGGTGCTGTTGCTGTTCATGGGGTCCCAGTAACCACTGAGTACAACCATCTCCAGATAATCTGGGTGGGAACCTACTCCTTTTGTTATAGAAACAAAATTTTGCTCTTCAAATTTCTTCTCCATTATTTTGGGAGGTTTGACCTGCTAACCCACTGCGGTCCCTTAACCTCATCCATGCTGTGTTTCTGATATTAAAATAATTATATTTTTAAAAATAATTTTTCTTGACAATGCCTCTTTCAGAAAATTCTGAAAGCAATCTGAAGAAATCTGCAGCAGAAGACATTTTTTGTTTGAAAGCTTTCTTCTTCAGGCTTTCTTTTTTAAAAAAGCTTTCTACTTTTACATTATTTAACTCAAATATTTAAAACAACATTTACTGAAAAGCAAACTCATCCAGAGAAACTAAGCAGCACCAAAGAAAAAAGGAGTCTTTACATTAGATTTATTTTTTCTGAACTTGTAAGCATTAACAAGATCTAGTCTTGAACATTCTATATTTTATTGTCTGATGACACTAAAATGCAGTGTTAAGGTATTTTGTGATTTAGTTTTGGTGCTTCATTTTTCTCACTGCAATATGACTAGTCGGGGTTTTTTTTCCTTAATTTTCACAGGTTCATCAAAAATCCTTTGGAGATAATTAGGAACACATACACACTTTGTCGTTAAATTATTGATATGTGCAAATGAGGCTGCAGTGGAAAATTGCTTTTTTGACTAGGGACTGATGTAAAACAAAGGTCTAAAATATTATGATGTGTGTTCACACACAGGAGAGGAGGAAAAGAAAAGAACATTTATCAGAAATTTTGTGAGAAGGTACTCAGTGCAACTGGTGCTCCAAAAGACATTAAAATATTTTGTTTTATTAATAACAGAAATATTTATCAGTTGTTTTTATTTTCTTTTGTTTTCAGATTCAAACTCATCATTTAAATTCAGAAAATTTTATTGTAGTTCTGGAATACCAGAAAGTTACCGGTTGGCTGAGCTTTCTACTAAAATGCATGTCCTAGTTGTGAGAGGTATATGGGGTATTTGGTGGTGGTGTTGGTTGTTTGCTTTTAAAACAACAAAAGGAATATGGAAGCTGCTAGGATAAAAGACAAATACTGAGATACCAAAATTTACTGAGATGCTGTGAGTATCCTGCTCAACTTGGGGACTACTTCTTTTCCACAGTTTAAGAATTCCAGCATCAAGCCTACAAGTAAGTTCAGGTTGTATGTGCTGGAGAATGAATAGCAAAAAGCTGAGTCTCAACAATGGGCATTGTGGTGGTTTATGCAAGGAGAATTGTGAATGTTCCCCATGAATTGCAAGGAACTTGTGGTGAAAAATAAAGCCAAAGTACTTGTTTATATTCTGACCAAGAAGCAACACAAATCTAACAATAAGAAGTCTGTTTGTAGTTTAACTTCTATCTGTTATTCTCCATCAACATAATTTTGCTATTTTCCTCCTTCTGCTGACCTCTGACTCCTTTTGCCCTGGTCAGCTGGGACAATACACAGGGGACAACAGAACGGAGTGGCCTGTGCCTACTCAGGGCCAGTGTAAAGTGCAATACATCCTGCACTTACTATGGTGCACTGGCCTTTCTTGTTTGTGATAAACAGCCATCATCTAACAGATTAATTTCCTTTCAAGTGAAGGTGGGCTTTTCTTTATTTAGACTTTAAGTTCCTCAGTTCAGAGCTTTTTTTTTTTTTTGACACTTGTCTTATCAGGAGGCCCTAGCCTATGATGGGGTTTTGGCTTAATACTATCTTTGATGTTAATGGCACTTGCTCAGTGACAGCATAATGGCCTTTGAAAACTCTGCCTGCATGGAATTAAGCTTCTAGTATGACCCGGTACGATGATTTGATTATGTGTTACTGCAGAACAAATGAGAGAGCACTGTGGTGATGAGGTACGTGACAGATGTGTGACATTATCTATAGACTGCTTGACTGAGTCCTTATTTAACCTGATGCTGATCCCTTCCATGATGCCAAAAGCTGTAGGTGTCCTAATGCTTGTGAACTTGAGCTAACAAGCTACAATGAAGAGGATCCAATCTCTTGCAGCTTCACACGTATTGGAGTTGAAGCCTGGTGCTTCTAAAAGAACTGAGTATTTCTAATCAGGCTAATGGCTTCTATTTAGATATTATTGCATATATTTCTGTTTAGCCTGTACATTTGCTTTCAACAGTATCTGAGGAAGTGCAAACCTGTGTTTCTGGAGTTCTGATCTAACACTACTGTGAGACACGGAGACAACAAATTTAATGATGGGAAAGGTAAAAATATGCCAGTAAAATGCAAGAAAATGGCACTTCTCAAGTAGACAGCTAAGAGTCTTTTGTAGGTTTTTCCAAGTAATATAACACTATGTGGAACCTCAAATCTAATGTTTTCTTACATTTTCAGACATCCATTTAAAGGTTCAATACTGAAGTCCATTTCTGCAGATCATTACTATTAAAAATTTATATCACAGTTCTTTACAGGAGTATAGCTTTTTTCAGGTTTTAATTACAATGTGATAATATCATGTTAAGCTGAAAAAATGTCATGTTTACAGAATGAGGTTGTAAATATTTAAAAAAGGAAATTACAGGTTTTAGGGGAACTTGACTTCAGTTGAACTGAAGTCAGTACTGAACTGTTCTGAGACTGAGAATATTAAACTGGGCAAAGAAGGAGAGAACAGCTTGCAAGAAAAGAGCAAGTTGAATGTAAAAGTAGTTACAGTCTCAACAGAGACTATCTAAAGAAGAGTTTGAGCTTGCTGGGAGTACTGTGTTTCTGATGCAGTAAAGAGAACAGGTAAAGAAGATTGACACTAACCTACCAGGTGTATGTGGCTGATTTGCTTAAATCACATGTGACATGGAAGGCCCTCATTCCCTTCCCTGGTGATACTCCTAAGCTTTCTTGTCAAAAAATCGAACTGTCTCATTCTCTTGAGCCCTACTATCCCAAGCTCTTACCATAGCTCTCATTTCTTCCAGATTTGTTCAAAGGAAAAGAGTAATAAAGCACTTGAAATATATCAGAAGGCCCTCATTCCCTTCCCTGGTGATACTCCTAAGCTTTCTTGTCAAGAAATCAAATTGTCTCGTTCTCTTGAGCCCTACTATCCTCAAGCTCTTACCATAGCTCTCGTTTCTTCAAGATTTCTTCAAAGGAAAAGAGCAATAAAGCATTTGAAATATATCAAAATAAGGTCAGCTGATTGCATGCTGGCTTCATGAAAAAGTATCTTTCAGTGATATGTCACCCTTCACTTGTAGACAGAACATTCTAGATGGAACAAGGTTCAAATCTTTAAATGCCCATATATTCTTACTAATCATGGCTTCATGAAAAACTGTATCTTTCAGTGATATGTCACCCTTCACTTGTAGACAGAGCATTCTAGAAGGTTCAAATCTTTAAATCCCCACATATTCCCACCATTCTGAGGTGCTGTGCTGCCTCAGTCTGTCTCTACATGCTGTGTCCCATCTCCATGCAAGAATGTGGCAAAGTCCATTACAAATGGCATCTCCCCCTATAGCAGCAGAAGACGACATTCAAAGTGGAGTGATTGCATCCTCTTTATTTTTTCATCCTTTAACTGAAGGTAAAATGGTCCAGACTACAGATAATGAATTATTTTAAAGTTATGTATTAATTTATTTCTGTACACTTTCTAATCAGCATTTCCATGTCTTCAATGCTATATCAAAATTAATAATTCCAGTGGTAAGGGTTCTGCAGCATTTCACATTTAATTGCCAATGCCAGTAATAATATATTCCCTAGGATGTTTTTCCCATATGTGCCTACCTAATTTCTAAGAAAAATCTGTTTTATTCTCCAAGTTAACAGAAATGTCAATGAGACTAGTAGGATTTTAATACCTCTGCAAATAAAACCAGTGAAATTAGGGGCATAATTTCAGACATCTGGGTTTTAGCCCAGTCCATATAAAAATCCAGAGTGGAAGCACTGAGAGTGACTGATTACTTTGAGGGTTGTTGGTTCATTTCCCTGTTGTGGAGCATATATGCATCAGCATTTAGTTGAAATTAAAGCACTCACTTGGTGCAACCATACATTTCCCTGTGTAACTGTATTCTTTTTTTGTAGCATGTGCTGAGAATTGTCATGACTGCTAATTTATGACTTGTCCATGTAATTATTTCTAGACAGATTTTTCTTTTTGACATTAAATCTATGCTGGAAACTTAACAACTTTTTTGTCCTAATTGAAACTAAGAAATTTGAGAAAAGCTTTGAAAAATATTTTTGTAATAAAGAAATATAGCTTTTTCAAAGGGAGATGTCATCAGCCAGAAGGAAAGGAATAAATTAAACAACAACAACAACTCCATATCCTATTTAGGACACAATTCTTTTTAAAGGTTTTTCATTATCTAGCTAGGTTATTGTAATTAAGAATGACAAATTGTATTGAGAAATGCTGTCCACTTACCCAATCCTAACATAGAAAAATCTTAATTCTGTTTCTGAATCTGCCTTTTATAACTCAGGGCATTTCATTAATCCTCGTTGTATGTAACTTCAGTTTGCATAGAATGGGAATAGGATAGTTCATTATAACAAGAGTTGCGACCTTACTCTTGGTGAGACAAGGATTTTTACAGCATGTGCGAGCTATTACCACTAAATAGCCTTAGAAACACTAGTGAAAATGTCAGACAAACTCCATTAGTGAGTCTTCTGTTTCAGATGTTGCTGTCTGGGGAGCATTTATGAATGTAAGAAAGAAAGAAGCTACTTTATTAGAGAGGACATACCTGCTGTGAAACTGCTGAGCTTTATAGCTCTTAAATATTTCTTATTTGTTTCACAAAAGTCTGAACAGAAAGGAAAACAACTCTATAGGGCATTTCTTCCTATTGCTCTGATAGGTTTATTATGTACATTATGCACTATGGGTATATATAGGTCAGTAGTGGCTTGGTTCACATGGTGAAGCATTAGGAGAGCTCCCAGAACGCACAGTTTATGCTCTTTCCCTCTATGAGGAGGCTCACTTGAAAATATTGTGGAAGAAGCAGATTTCTTCCTGAAGACTTTCTTGGGTTTTTTTTGGTGTTGTCTTTAGCAGCTCTGGGAGCCTATGAACCTTTTGGCTCCAGAGAATGTGCAGCCTGCAGTCCTGAGTCTTGCATGATACACTGTAGTTTGGAACTAAAAAAACTCAGAAGCTTTCATATGGAAAATTATAGCAGCCCTACTCCAGACATTGTAATCCTACTTTGTTTCTGCATTAAATATTGCTGTCTTAGGTTGGTCTGTCTGGGTAGTTAATTTTCATTATGAGCTCTGTATTCATTAGGGACTGGTGTCCTCATTTAAATATGGGGGGAGAGGAAATAGATGAAACTAGTGAAAGGTAACATGATTATAAGAATTGAAGGGTTTTATTATATGGTTCTATCCCCTTCTTCCACCTACCCATCCTTTGAAGTTTAGGTGCAGCTTCAGGAGAGATATAAACGTGACTTGGAAGTTAAAGGATCTACATATGACAGGCT
This sequence comes from Passer montanus, assembly GCF_014805655.1. NCBI lineage: Eukaryota > Metazoa > Chordata > Aves > Passeriformes > Passeridae > Passer > Passer montanus. Next base: position 10,096,685 of record NW_024358722.1, on the reverse strand, counting down.
AAAGATGAATAGTGTGTTTATATGGTCATCTTTGCCAGATGAGAGCAATGAGGATGATACAGAAAAGGAGAAGACTCACATTGTTGATAGAAGTTATAGAGATGGTGTTGTGGGGAACTGTACACTTTTGATGGGTCTAGACATTTTAAAATCCTTAAGTCTCTGTATTGGTTAGTCCTTAATAGAATAGTCTTTAATATCTAAATGCTCATATACTGGGATTTTTTTTTTGTTGGTTTTTTTTTTAAATACAAGTACTCAGAGCAGGAAAAGTACCATGTTATAGAAGAGAAGGAGCAATCCATTGAGGTGTGTTGGAAGTCCTTCAAGATGAGAGCAAAGAGAGTCAAATAGTCAATTTTGTAAACAGATACACAGCAAATAAAATTTATGTTCAAAATTAGCATTATTATTTGAAAAAAAAACCACAGAGACAGTATTTTTAGAATGATTTCAATGCATTTAAGACAGAAAGGCACAAATATTTATACTGTTGTTTGAAGTTCAAAAGCATAGCCCTGTATTTGCTCTAGTGCAAAAGCAGACAGAATTTCTTCCTGCCTCTTTTTCATTTTCTGAAGTACTTTTAATTGAATTAACATTGCCCACTAGCCAGTTAATTAACTGAAAAGAAGAAAAAATAGAAGAATAAAGATTTGCTTGCTTTTATATATCAGTGAAACAAGACTGAGCAGCAAATACTGTCTATGGAGGTTCACTGGACAGCTACAGAATATGACCATACAGAAGCTGATTTTTATAGTGCTGAGCTTACCCTTATAACTTCTTTAATAGCACTGCTATTAAAGAACATTTACAGAGCATGCCCTAGGCTCTATGGTAACCCCTGCTCCACTGACTGAAGAAAATACCTATTTTTTTTAATGCTCCTTAGGTTTTGTTTGCTCTGAATCACAAACATAAAATTGCCCTGTATTCTAGCTATACTAACTAGATTCTTAATCTAGACTGAAAATCACCCTAGGTACAACAAAAATCAGTGAAAGTTTTTCTAGTGAAGTCACTATGGGACTGGTTTTTCTATTATATATCTATATGTTCACCCACAAAACAGCTTGTTTGGGAAATAAAATTTAATTGATAATTAGAAGTAGATTACTTTGGATAAACAAATTCCAGACATTCTACCTGTACCATAAATGTTCATGAGGTTCATTTTCAAACACACCTAACTGTAGAAAAAAAATATTATTGCAGTTTTTTTCCCATCAAATTACCCCTAAAAGAAGTGTAGATTATTTCAGGCATGGCAGGTAAAGCTTTTGAACTTCTGGTTACTTCTGCAAAGAATATTTAGCCATCACTCTTTATAAGAACCGAGGTTTCTCTGTCTGAACCATCTCTTGTCATCTTGACTAGAAAAGTGGGATGAAATAGATATATTGGGATAATCTTGCTCTCAAGCTGATTCAACTGAAAGTAGCAGGACTTGTTTTGATAACTATGATTCCTTATGTCAAAAAATATAAAAGTAACACAAAACAGCCTATCTTGAGAGTTCCATGTATAGCCTATATCCTAAAAATATTCACCCTTTTGATAAAAAATAAGGGGAGAGTATTCTCAGACTTTATTTCTGCACATGAAAACAAAAGAGTCTAGTAACAAAATACAAAACAGTTCCAGGGAAGATGCCTCAAATAAGAATTGCATGCAATATATATTATATATTTCTGATTGTATTTTTCCTGATGTCATTTGAATCCCTCTTCTTCCGTGTCTTCATATATTTTGATTTCCCTGCTTTCAGAGGGACTTTCCCTGCTATTGGCTAAGCCAGAAACCATAGATAAATCAAGAAAAAGTCTGGACTTAGTTTTGTTCTTTTTTGCCTTTTCTTTTTTTTGTTGGTTTTTTTTTTTGTTTTTGTTTTTTGTGGTTTGTTTTTTTGTTTTTTTTAAGCCATTGGAGCTTGATTGATTCCATCTACAGCTTTCCTCTATGAGTGAGCTGCAATCCAGGATTTCTTTGAAGATGCTTTTCCTCAATTTTATTCCATTTCTCTCTAAGAAGGTGAAGCAGTACTTCAGGCTTATGTAGAGAGGAACCTGACAATGCTTCAGCCGGCACTTTTAAATTGAGGCAATTCTGGATTTTCTGAAGAGAAACTGAAAAGAAAAAGGCTGAAACTATCCTCTGCATAAGCCAGTACAAACGATGTTGAGATATGCATTGAGTGAAACATTATGGCAACTGGAATCTTGTTATATGTTACAAATGTCATGCCAGTTGCTGAAGTCTACTTCTTAAAAAAAAAAAAAAAAGAGAAAGAGAGCTCCTCAGGGAATAAAACCAAAGCATTATTTTTATATCAGCTGGGTATGCCTTCAGAGCGAACAATACTACCAGCTTACTTCTATCTCAGTCAAACTGTTTGGTTTTGGTTTTTTTTTTAAACATTGTCAGTCTTACTAAGAGTTACAGGAGCGATAAACTAAAATTTTTGTAACTAAAAATGTGGGGTGTTTTCCTCATGCACAAGATGTCACTGAGATGTTGGGTTAGTTACTGTCCACAAAACCTGAAAATTGGAAAAAGGGAGCTGTTTCCCAGGCTGAAAACCTGCCAGGTAATTTACAAGGAAAGAGCTTCTGTGCTAAATTTATCAATAATAGTTTCTCAGAATTACTTGTTAAAAAAAGGTGTCAGGATATATTGTAGCTTATGATTGATCGTTAGGTTTGTTCTTCAGCCCTAATCTTCTGCAAAAATATTAGCAACATAAATCTTTAATTTTATCTTTAATGTTATTTTGTTCTTGCCCTAATATTATTCATTTGTTACTGACATTTAAACTCTTAGCCTGGTGAGGGATGCTTATTGCAAATCACTGTATTGAAGAAGGATATTATGAGTGGTATGATATTTTTTTTATTACAGCAGCATCTAGAGGCTTCATCTGAAATTATATTTCCTCTGCTAAACACTGTGTGAACACACAGTGAGGCAGTACCTAGCTCTCACACATTCCATGCAAAGAAAACCCCAAACAAACCAAACCACCAGCACCCAAACATTGGTGACATGCTCAGACTAAAACAGATTTTGACAGTGTATAGACATAAAAGTAAGATCTTGGAGACAACCCCATTTTATTTATAAGACACTTGGAGCCTTTCCCTGACAATCACATTCCCCAGTCAGTCAATGAACCAATGCCTAAAGCTGGTTCAGCAAAGTTTTCAGGCAGGGTTTCTGATGCTTTACTACTTTCTGACTGCAAGGGCTTTAAGGTTGCTATCCCATACAGAAGACTCCTCTCTTAACTTCACGTTGGCCAAAATGTTTTAGGTAACTATTGTTAAGAACATCGATATTCAGGCAAAAAACAGCTTAACCCAATTTCAGAATTTCAGTAAGAGCTTTGTTCTGTTAATGACTGAGATGGCAGACAGTGACTTTTTTTTATGGTGACTATCAAGCTGAGAAATGAGATAGATGTGCAAATAACATTTCACTGAAACTTTTGTCTCTCTTAGAGTAATTCATAACAATCATCTAAAGATATTTAGGAATTGATGTGGATATTAAGGACAGCTGGTCCCAAAAACCTTTGAGAGAGGGGAAACTAAAGTTTCTCTTGTGACAAGAGCTATGGAATTCAAGTTTTGAGTGTGACTGGAAGATGACATTCAAGGTGGTCATGAGATCAAGAGTAGCATAGCTGGGTACAGAACACCTGAGCCATACATACATTTCTTGGTTGGTGCAGGATGCCCCTCAGTTGCCAGCAAAGATGAGACAGCAGAGAGATTTGAAAGAACAAACCTGAGTAGTGGGGTAGACTGAGCTGGTTTTCATTTGGCTAACTGGTGTAGGAACTCTCCAGGAGGAAAGCTCAGGCTCTCCTCAGGATTACACAGGCAGCTTCTGCTATTCTTATAATGATTTTCCATGTGTCAATTAACAACCTGATAATGTCATGGAGACTCTCCAGGTAGTTCTTGCAGCAGAATTGACCAGGTTGCACCTAACTAAAGCACTTCCAAATAGTCTATAGAGCCTGTCCCTGCAAGTGCAGAAGTGTAGTGTGGTCTTTTGTACATAATTAAGACATAAAGGTGGTATTTTGGGCACAGCTTATGTTAATCAAGAGCAATGGATCATGCACATGCTGGGTACTCATGTAAAGCTGTGACCCAGCAGGACTGTAAGATTTCAGCAAAACAAATTTCCCACTGAAGGTGCAGTTGCAATATCCTCCCAATTGAGGCTTTTGTTGCCATGCAGAAAGGCACCATCATGTTTGTGAGCTCTGACTCATAAAGCCAAAATGAATAACTTTGCCTTCTAGAAGGCACTTTCTCTGTTCTATGTCTCTTCCCAACAGATTTAAGTGGAGTTACAACTGGAATATCTGTTCCAGTGTGGAATTTGCAATCACTATCCACAACAGAGACAAAATAAAAAATGTGGCCAGACAGCATGGAAATAAAATGTTAAGACCTACAGGACCTAAAAGAATCTGGTTTTCTCTAGGTTTACCAAGAGTAGATCATAGCTATAGGTAAAGGACTACAAGTAGATATATAGTGTATTAATTCTACTTGCAAAAATCTCTTTATGGGCTGTCAGAAGTGAAATTTTGTTAGTATAAGACTTGAAAGGCACAGAAGAATAGAGATAGTAGCATTTTATATGAGTATAGTTACCTGATAGGTGGTTATGATGGCATCAGATGACCAAACAAGATGCTGTTGGTAATAACTTATATGGAATTTCCTGGTGGTCAAGGTAATGAAAGGAATTGCTTCCCAAAAATAATTTTAATTTACACAACCAGAATGATTCTCACTGCATAAAATATTTTTCTTTCTCTTCAATCAGCAATTGTTGTAATTCTTAAATTAATTTGCATTACCTGGGTTTGGTTTTCCAGTTTTATATTGCCTTGAATTGAAAAACCTGGAATAATGAACATTTAAACAGAAGTAAAAAAGTGGTGTTCTGTAGGTTAACAAAGACTATGCAGTAATACTGGCCTGTAAGTTTTGTGCTGATAATGGATATGCCAAATCCTCAGCTACTATCACATCTATGCAAGACTATATCTATTTTACTGACAGGGGATTTGTCTGAAAGTCCTACAAGATTAATGTCACTAAACACTTCCCTTGTTCACCTATAGTAACCATTTAACAAACTGATTAGTTAATGACATTCACGTTTCTTAGAAAGCAGCTCTCTACCAAGTTTGCCACAGTCCTGATCATGCATAAATAATATCAATTAAAAGTATTTAGATTAAAGCAAGAGTGAAAGAAGCCTTAAAGCAGTTCACTGATTTACCTTGATAACCTAGCATTAATTAGTGTTAATTTTTCACTCAATCCTTTTTGCACTTAGAAGCAGTGTGCTACTAAGTTTACTGGTTCAAAAAAGTGTGTTCCAGATTGGTGTGTGAAATACTTGATATCTCTTTTTTAAAAAAAATCTGATTTGATGAATTTGGGACATACAAGACATGGTTAGAAATTTATAGAGCAGCAATTAACTTTTAACAAGTCTATGTAAAATACAGCATAAATAGCAAATTAATGACATAAGCCACAGACTGACAAACATCTACAATATAATTTCAATATTTTTTTTTAATTTACAAAGGAAAAAGCTTACTCTTGAATTATTGGTATAAGCTGAGTGCCGAGATCTTCACAGTGAAACCATTTTTCAAAGAGGACATCAGTTGATTCTCCAACATAGTATCTGATAATGTAAACACATTAGTCAATCCTTTTATTAACTAACTGATCAGGCAGTTTCAGTCTTTTGAAGAAAATAGCTACTTGATGTTGTGTAAGAGCAACTTATTGTCAAGGCTGGTGGACTTCATTCTGAGGAATGGTTATTTGGGAAAGCTTTCTGTTTCCCTGGTTAGGTGACTTGGTGGTGGGGTGCTCAAACTTCTGTGGAGTGCCTTTTAGTTCTGTTGATCAATCACAACTCACCAAATTCCTTCAGCAACCTTGCCCAATTTCATTCTGGAAATGATTGCTGCCATAATCTCTTGGGACCAATACTTTCACCTTGGATGTAGTTACTGCTAGAAAACCTGGACCCAAATACCATTTCCAGTAACTGCTTCCATGCAGCAATGACCAAAATAGCCATATTGATAGAGTCAGCTTACTTAATGCCCATGCATGATAAAAAAACAAGGTGGTTATGGACTTGTTAGTGAAAAATAGATGGTTTTCAGCTACACAGATTTGGGAAGTGTTTGAGTCACCCCTCTGAAGAAGAATTTAGTGCTTCACTTGCATTAATTTTTTGTCTTAAAAAATAAATAAATTTTGGTGAGGTCAACAAGTAAAGGTTGCTCTATAGAATCAATCTAAGGACTGGCAAATACAAAATTTACACTCAGATTTTTAAAAGACTGCAAGACTGGAAAGGAATGATGCTCCAGTCCTGTCACTCATATTGTCAATGTTTTTAAAAAGGTCCTGTGTGTCTTTTAGATTAAAGTTACTGGAATGTGTGTCTGAAGTGGAAAACAAAACTTATGTAATTATCCTGTGCATATCTGTATGTTCATGTCTGTTTTATGTATCTATACATATATTGTCCAGAAATTTTCTAAGAGCTCCCTGGCTCCTCATATTTTGCAAAAAGAGGATACACTGAAGAGAATAACACTATCTATACCTCCAATTTAGAAAAAGCTATGCTGCCATCACACAATCTAAACACAGACAATCTACAGAGAAGAGAGATGCTAAATATGTTTGTTTGGTACAAATAAAGTATCCGACAATATGAATAACATTAAACTTATTTGGTTTCGTACTTATTTGCCATAGAATTAAGAGTAGCTAGATCATTTTTCTCATAGCACAAGACAAGTAATCATTACTTAGGCTGGAACACTGGGGCAGGCTACTTATTCTTCACTTGTGCAGTAATCAGCATGCTGGGGGCTCTGATTTACGACCATGGTTTGTAGACACCATAAATAATGGAACAGTAACACAGTATTAGACTCTGAGTCAGCATACTTCAAAGTGCATTAGGATTTCCTTTTGTGCAGTCTTTGCTGCAGGTGGCTGGTGTTGAAAAAAGTAAGAGGACATTAGGGACTCTGGTTGTAAATTCCCCTCTCTCCCAGGAGCACACAGATGGAATGTAGGTTCAAAAGCATGACAAGATTTCTCACTTCCAAAATTTCAAGTGTTTTTATTCACCACATCAGTGTTAAAACAAGGGCACTGAAAACCTCTGATTTATTTTCAAGCATCTGATTAGATGCTTTGAATTTATTAAATTGTTAATTTCCACCTGCAAGCCATAAGGTAGCTTTTAGTTCAGCTTCTCCACATGAGCATGCCTATATTGGAGCGCAAATCTTTAGATCAGCCTGGATCTCTAAAATGGCATTCAGCATTTCTCTGTCTGATACCATTCACAGACTTCACATGGTAGGTTGTTTTACTTTAGGTGAAGTTCACTTTATTATTTAAGTTCTTTTTTTACTATTTAGTCCTTTTTATTTTAATAATAAACTTTTTCATCTAAATCACTGGTCATTTTTTTCTAGCTCAAAGTATCCTTTAAATAATGTAAGTCCAGACAATCTACACATCTGCAATGAAAGGAAAAAAGAGACATGTGCATAGGTAAACAATACTTTAAATGAACTGGACTTGTTTTTAGCTTGGAATTTAATCATGTGTTTCTTTTCTTGAATGGTCTCTTTCTTAGTTTCTTTCCATAGCCTTTTTTTCTTTAAAAGAAAAAGTATATCTTTCTAGCTCTGAGTACTTGCAATCTTCCTGCTGTGACACTACCCATGCAACAATCAAAATTGTAGGTGAAAGGACAGGAACAGCATTTTAGAGATATCTCTGCAGTTTTAAATCTGTATGGATTATATGGACAGCTATAAATTCTGCTTGGTCTGTCATCTCTGGTTAATACCAAGACAGCTTTTCTCGATTTTTCTAATGTTATACTGTTGTGACTTTCCCTCTTAGATTTGTGAATTCTGTATGGACACAAGACAAAGCTTAGTCCTGCTCCCTCTAGAATACAAACCAAACCAATCACTTACATGAAGATGTTTTCCTCAAAAGGCAATAAACCTAGGCAGAGGTGTGTACAATGTAGAGGGACTAGCGGTGAGAAAATTGACTTTTGTTTCTAGCTTCCCACACACTTGACAAGAAAGCTGTTCTTCATCTTTTTGCTTTCAGTGCTTGCAAAGGAATTAATATTCTGCTTGCCAGAACTGATAAAAAATCTTTTTTATCTGGGTTGTTAGAGAGCTCTGAGATTTTTTTTTAAACTTAAGGAAATAGCAGTGCATAGTACATAAGTAGATTGCTATAACCATAACGTCTTTCAGAAATTTCAATATGGTCCTTGTTTAACTAAAGCAAATGCTAAATGAGATCTCTGTTTATGTGTATATAGATAAATAGATGTGTGGATAGAATTAGTACAAAATTGCTGGGATGAATCTGATTAATTATCATGAAATTAAAACACAGCATTGTATTGATATGAGAAATCAGTTTATATTATGAATTCTAACAGATTAGTCAATAGTTTATACTTCACCTTAGCCCATCCATTTCTGTTTTTAATCTTTCCCTCTCAATCACAAGACCCACAGTGTTTTTGTATCTCTGAGGAGAATGAGGTATCCTGGCAGGTAGCAGGAACATCTGTTAAAAGAAATCAGAAAGCGTCAGTGTCAGGAAGTCTTTGTTTTTTGCATTGTCCCTTTCCTGCCCCTCAACCTGTAAAGTCTTCTGCTCCTTTCTCCACTTCTCCCCTACTTTTTGTTGATCCCGTGTTGCACCTTTGCAGCTACACCCACTGTGGTACCCACAGCCCTGCAAACACCAATTCTTGCTTTCTCTGTGAGTGATGACACAGTGACTGCAATCAGCACTGCCTTGATGGCAGGCAAGTTCTCTCCTCCTGGCTTGATCATCATTGCTAGACACAATTGAAATGAAAATCTAATCAATTTCTCATCTGAAATTTATAAACTTACTGCAATTTCTGAGTAATTGAAATGGAAATAAAAAAGCAGGTTTCTTGTCTGCTCAATAAAATGTCTAAATTAATCAGCCACGTGTATCCTCCCAACACAGTGAGCACCTTTGATTGCATGATTGCATGATGACAAGTGCTACTCTCTCTGAAAATAAATAACAAATGTGAGGGGCTATTTACTCAAGCAAGTGACAAAGTGAATAGGCAACATGTGGTTAAGGGAAGTCTATTTCTGAACCTTTCTTAGCAGCTAGCTGGCTAGCCTGTATTCTTCACCAGTACAGATGTTTTTGCTAAGGCTGGGCAGTCATTAGTTTCTCTGTCTACAAAACAGAGCTAATGATGGTGCCTCAGCAGTACTAGTGTCAGTCTTTCCACCAAGTATTGTGTGCTCCTTTTCATTAGTGCTTCTCTTACACGCTGAGATCTCAGCTGGGTGTGCTCCTGCAGCGTGAAGTGTAATACCAGAACCTCATAGCTGGAAAACGTGGCTCTGTTTCATCACTGAAAAAGTTGTAATGCTTTTAATGGCATTAAGTTATTGGGTTTAACACGCCTTCCATTTTAAGGGCTGCCTCCACTAGACCTAATAGTCCTTTCAAAGACTTGAGTGCAGTCCAAGCTTGTGTCAGTAACTGTGAGTGGCAGTTGTAGTATACATCTAACTCGCAGTAACAGCCAGTGTCTATTCCTGCTCTTGGTAAAAGCACTGCAATCTTTGCTTTAGCAAGTGTACTACTATAAGGAAAAATTGGATACATTTTATTTGTAAACCGCTCGTTTAAAGCTGTCCTACTGTGATGGCTGGAAAGGCAAGCTGTGAGGACTAAAGAAGGCTGAAAATGTATGAATCATTTAAATTCCTCAGTTTAGGTAGCTTTAGCTTGCTTAATGGTGTGTGTGGGTGGGTGAGTGCACGCCTTCCATTTTAAGGGCTGCCTCCACTAGACCTAATAGTCCTTTCAAAGACTTGAGTGCAGTCCAAGCTTGTGTCAGTAACTGTGAGTGGCAGTTGTAGTATACATCTAACTCGCAGTAACAGCCAGTGTCTATTCCTGCTCTTGGTAAAAGCACTGCAATCTTTGCTTTAGCAAGTGTACTACTATAAGGAAAAATTGGATACATTTTATTTGTAAACCGCTCGTTTAAAGCTGTCCTACTGTGATGGCTGGAAAGGCAAGCTGTGAGGACTAAAGAAGGCTGAAAATGTATGAATCATTTAAATTCCTCAGTTTAGGTAGTTTGCTTAATGGTGTGTGTGGGTGGGTGAGCAGTGTCTACCTGGCAAGGTGTAAATAAAAGCCTGATCCAACAGAATTTACATGGCAGATCCCATGCAATGCACGGGAATAAAAACTTCTCTCAGTATGCTCTGGACTATATGAATATATAACCCAGATGTTCAGAGGGATTTTTATCTGTTATTGAAACAGTCAAATGTTGAGCATAGTTTATTGTAGTTTCCTATTATTTTCTTAAAATTTTCCATTCAAGCTTTTGGTTGTTTTTTGTTTTTAATAAATCCCGATGCCATCTTTTGCAAAGCAAGGATAAATTGGTTTCTGAATAACACATGAAACATTTGGTTAACATACTTATATACAACTATAACAGAAAAACAGTACTGTTTTACCTCCCCTTCTCGTATGACAATGTCTTTGTGTTTCCCATTTTCAATTATCTTCAAACACATATCTCCTTGAACCTGGTAAAAAAGCTGAAGAAATAAAAATATAGCATTAAGGCAGCTACTCCAAAACATTCTGTGCTTTATATTCTCTATACAAAGAATACATGTATAAATATGTTCAATTTGCAGTTGCAAGTATTAGCAGATTTTTTTCTAACAAAAACTGCCTCCTAAAATATGTTGAATTTTAAAAAGTTACAGAATATGTATTATTTCTGTTATCTTAGTAATCTATCCAAGAGGTCTGTAACTGCCTATAGAGCTATCCTCTGCACCTGGTGGAATTCCATTGTCCTGGTTTTACCTTTGGAATTACTTTCTCGAGGGCTCAACATTACAGTTGAAGCATCCATTAATTACACAATATAGAAAGCTTAATTTCAGATGTAGCAGAGTCTCTAATCAACCAAATTATATGCCAATTCTCCAAATAAGCTCCAAATATGCACACACAGGTTTTTTTTTTGGTGTACTTTTTCAATTTTTAATGTTGCTTTCTCATTTGGGAAGAATTGCCCATTTGGAAGCTGTTCTGCTTTATTTTTGTGGATGCCCTCAAATCCAGCAACAGCTGCTGCTCTTCCCACTGTGTATATGTAAAAGGGTTACATTCAAAGTGTGTATAAGGACAGAACCACTGAACCCAAAATTCTGTCTTTGGTGATATGGCTGTTTTCAGACCAAAACCAGCTCTGCTCTGTGGGGGCTCTGAGGTGCTCGGGTCCTCATGCTTCATGACAGAACTGGGTTATAATCTGTAAGCAGATCTGTATCTTTGACCTGAAATAATGGACACATTCCCCCTCATTTTTATATAGTTCAGAGCAATAATATTTTCAGAAGTCACTTCTGCCATGCTTTCCATGTTCTCTTTACCACATCTAGAAACCAGAGTGCTAGTGCAGCTGAAGTAGTCTGAAACATGATTCAAAGTTAGAACTATAATTGAAAAAATACCTTAAGTCTAGCAAGTCTCTACAACTTCATCAAAATAAAAAATAAAATAGGGGAAAGAAGAAACCACTGAAGCATAAAACCCCCCTGAACTGAACTCCTTCCAACATTAGAAAAGCTTAATCAATTTTTAAATCAGTATTATTTCTGAAAGAGTTTTGAAATATTAATACATGCCCCTTGGAACTGAAGAAACACCTCTGTGAACATGAGAAAGAATAAATATGCTGCCGAGGGAACAAAACAATAGGGAGAACTGAAGATACACTGGAAAAAAGCTCATGCTGAGAGCTTTAAATGAGTTCACCTTGTGCCAGGGACATCACTACAGATAAATTATAACTCTTGTCTAGAAGGCCACAGTGCCAGTGCAGTCCATTCCCTTGCCTTCTTTGGCTCTTACTTTCTTTGGCATTTCTGCAGGGCAGCACCCAATGCTACAGCAGCTCTCCTTCCACTGGCCAGGGCCAGCTGCTCCCTGCATGACAGAGAGTGATCTGAGTGGGGAAATGGCCTCTCCTCCAGTTCATAGAAGATTCATCTGAGACTGTATGATCTAGATGGATTGTCACATCAGCTGTGGGTCATATGGCACTGGTAATGCTGAAACCTAAAGTATAATTTTGGAAATCCTGAGCTTCAGAGTGTTATTTCCCCTGCAGCTACTGGGGCAGTTATTACTGAACATGTGCACAGGACTTGTAGATGAGGGAAAGGACAACAGAGGTAGAGTTTATCCTGGTTCTGACATAAATCATGCAGCTGAGAAACCTTACTGGAAGTGAAAAACTTGAGAGTGGATGTCAGCTATCCAGTTCAGGGGCGAAGCATCATAGTCATAAGAAAAGATTATAAACAGTAAGTTATGAATTAAAAGAACTGTTTTGCAGTGGGAGAGGAGGAATGACGTGGGCTACACATTGTCAATGAAAGTGTTTTTCTGACTGAATTTAAATAGTACCTTTCACTGTAAATTATGGTCTATTCTTCAAAACTTTTTTCTTTTTAATTGCCTGAGTGCTTCAGTCATCCATAAATCATCTAACTGTGATTAATACAAGTGGCAGCAATTAGTGACTCTACTGCTTTGCTTATAATATAACCTGAACTTTTTATCAAGGAAAGTGTCAGCTATTTAATATCTCAGTGAGTTACAGTCCACACCCATTTCAGAGGCCAGATTGGCAGCACAATACTGTCTTTTTGCTGGAAACTTCTTTTTTCTACATACTGACTAACTTTTGCCTTTTGGGCAAATGTCATGTTTTCCTAAGTCTCTCTTGGAAAAAAAATTCAAAAAGTTAGAAAATTCAGGTGTACATATATGCATACACACAACTATATGTACACCTATATAGATAGGATAGTAAGCCAATGGAGTTCATACCACTTGAAAATATAAGCTTTCCCAGCTGCACTGCTCTTATTGGAATGATCTAGTATCCATTCTCCCCAGCAGTACTAAAAACTGAGGAAATGTGCAATATTTCTGCTCTATTAACATGTTATTAATGATAAGGCCTCTTGTTACATTAAATGCATATACAGCTCTTCTTGTAGAAAAGCCTATATTTGTATATTGCTACTGCATAATAGCTCACAATTGGGCATGAATTTTGTCTTTTTGGGTGAAAAACATGTCTCAAGGAAGAAAGAAAGGTTGTTCCCCACTCTTTTTATCCTTTGTTACTAGATGTGCTTATTTATTTATTATCGTATCTTCCTTTCTTTTTCTTCTTTTCCAGACGTCAGTATTTTGTTTAGTTTTCTGCTTACTGCGTGGTATCTTCTCATTATGATTATACTAAAAACACCTCCTTTATTAATGCTCCTTTATTAATGCTCATCTTACCTCTAGAAGTTATGAAGCACTTAGGAGTGCTTTTTTGCCCCAAGCGTAACATTATTTCGTAACATTACTCAATATGATCATTAAAACTGCAGAAATACCTACAAAACTCAAATGAAAACACCTTAAGACTGAGAGGGTTTTTTAAAATTAATTTAATTAATTTAAAAAAAATTTTCCTTAAATTTTCTTTATCATAGGAGAAATACATCCTCCTTCCTTAGTCTGCTTCACTCTTTTTGATCATGCTTCAAACCTGATAGTATTATGCCTGCAGGGGAAGGTAGAGTGGCCAGTGCTGAATCCCTCTCAATTCTGTACAGGGATATTCCATTCAATTATGAATACTCATAGAAAAAATTATGCTGAAGAGGAGATGCACAGAGGCAGGAATTCACTGTTGCCATCAGTGGAAGCATTACTACCTTAAAAGAAGCCCTAACATCCTCACTATATTCTCACCACCTAGTGTGGTGAGAATTGCTCCTTCCTCCAGGTATGTGTATCCTAGCAGAGTAAACAAAGAAGCATCTAGTAGTGGCAGAATACAGGATTTGAAATTGGTCTGTATTGACTAACTAAAAAACCCACAAGTGTATTTTATTTCATGTACAGCAGCGTATGTAATTTAATTTGGATCCACCTTTGATATCAAACTCTGCCTAGACACAGCAACCCAGAGCTCCATGAGGGCTTTGATAGCTGACAGCTTACTTACAGACCTCTAAAGAGATCTGTAATTAGCAGGATACTTTGAGTTCTGACTGCATCTAAAAGTGGAATTTGGGATTGCTCAGCCGCTTCTGGGATTAGGCTCTGGCTTGGTATATCCTGGCTTGTATTGCTTGTCATATGGCTAAGCATTAAATTAATTTGCAGAGCAAATAAAATTCTGATGTGGGAGTAGAGCCTGGGTGCTCTCCAGACTTCAGTGGTGACTGATCTATTTGAGTAGAGAAAAACAATTTTCTCCCTTTCTCATCACAAGAGTTTTTCAGCCATCAGAAGTCTACAAAACAAACAGATTAGGAAGGTAGAGAAAACTATTTTCAGGGCTTTTGGTGTGGCTTGTTTTTTTACTTCCCTCTGCTCATTTACATGTCATCTGTGAGACCTGAATACTAGCCAAAACTCATACCAACAATTTTATGCAGCAAAACTATTTCTGAAGACACAATCTCCATCTGATGCAAAAGGATTATCGTTCTTATTACACTTTAATAGGAGCTGGGTTTTATAAAATATTCCAAGATTCTTTATCAGATAAATGTGGGGTTTTTAAATGGAAAGAAGCAAAAATGTTTCTCCTGCTTTGTTGTAATTCAGGTTCTCAGATTTATTTGGGATCTAAGCACGACAAAACAACCTATTGGAATGCTCACCTAGCCCTATTTTCCTCTTGTTTTCAGACATCCACTATCCTTATAAAATGCAAAGGGCAAATTGATCTGAATTGATCTGATAGGGAAGAGTTTCTCAAAGGCATGCTGACTGGAAAGCAGCATACATTAGAAGGAGTCAGGCTTCATTTAGGCAGACAATCTATTGGCTCTACTGGAGCCAAGTCTTACTTGTGGTGTCTGTGGGAGAGGGAGAGAAAGAGAAATCAAAACTCAGGTCAAAAAAACTCAGATGACTTACGGCAGATGTGACCTCAAACCTGCATCATGTTTCAAGTATGAAGTTGTATCGCAGTCAGACCACGTGAATATGTTAGAAGAAGCTGAAGAGATTCATCAAGATTATCAAAGGAGGGGGAGCTCCTTCTCTGAGAGTTCTCTTCAGGACTGCAGTATGAGGGCTTTGGTCTGTGGGGATGTGCCTATAACTAGATGGCTCTATCCATAGGAAACAACCTAGATGCTGAGAGTAGAAACTTAGGGTAAAAACAGCACAGTAAGAAGTGTGACTTCTAAATCCAAGTGGGGTTTGTGCCAATGCAAATGTCTTGCAGGTGGTAGATGAAATGCTGATTTGAATTTCTCTGCATGGAACTGCACTGTTTTACATAGGCTCAATATCAGAATGTAAATTGTTAAGAAGTCAAAGTCAGCAAAACCAAAGTCAGTTGAGATTCACTGTGTGTAAGTGGTGGACTGAGGTGGGTAAAGAAATACCACTCTAACTACTTTTGTGATCCTAGATTTAGCTGTTAGCATATGCCACTTTTCCCCAAGGCTGCCCACACAATGCAGTAAATAAATTCTGAAATTCTTGTACTAGAGCTAGGTTTTGTTATGATCGTGGGGTTTCTCTGTCATTAACTTCTCCAAAATATATGGTCCCCTTGGGTTTTCACTTATTTCTTTGTAAGAAGTTGTTGTTTTTGTTTGTTTTTTTTTTTTCTACCCTCAGGCTTTACAAGCAAGTAAAAATGCAGTAAATACACCATGAAGCCTGTAGGCTATGTTAACACTGAAACTCTTCTTGTCACAAATTCTACAGTATGATGAAAAATCCAAGACAAAGGTATGTTGAGGACTGTTCCCTGGTACCTGCCACCCCACAGCTGTGAGGGGCTGAGCACAAGAGAACATAGCCTCAAGGTGTGCCAGGGGAGGTTTGGGTTGGACAGCAGAAAGAATTTCTTCATGGAAAGGGTTGTCAGGCATTGAAATGGCTGCCCAGGGAGGTGGTGGAGTCATCATTCCTGGAGGTGTTCAGAAACAACTGGATATGCTACTCAGTGCCATGGTTTAGATGACAAGGTGATTTCAGTCAAAGTTTGGGCTCGATGATCTTGGCAGTGTTTTCCAACTTTAGTGATTCTGCAACTCGGTGACCATGTCAGGCCTGCCACAGAAACTTTCAGTGGCCTCATCAAGTTGACTACACAAGAATTGTAGTCACTAGTCCCTGGAACCCAAAACTATCTTGACAAATGAGGCACAACAAAATAATGATTTATTGGAAACCCTCAGAACTAATTAGGTAGCACAAACACTTCCTAGAAAGTTCTGTCAGTATTAGATATATAGGTCCATCCTCACAGCATTTTTTTGCCATATTCCAAGAGAAGATGTATTTCCTAAAGCATTTCATTTTGAATGAGTCTGATTTAGAGACATAAAATGTCCGAGTAGATGTTTGCTGACTACCTCTATTCTGATGGAGAAGAGAGAAAAAGGGAACTTTACAAATAAGAATGAATATGACTTCCTAGTAAATTCCAGCTGAAGACTGTGAATGGTTTAACTCTTGTAAGTTGCAGCTTCATATTTCTCTTTAAAAAACCTGTCCAATGTAACACAGTCTCAGGTACGAGACTCTTTTTGTGCAGAATGGTGGCAAAGAAGTAGTGCAGAGAAGTTTAAGAAGGCAGTGAAGAGCCATAGAGAAAACTAAGAAGGAACAAAATATAAGAGTTATTTAGGAAATGCCTGCTTGTTGAGAGGAGGAAAGAAATTGTGCTAGACTGGCTGTCATTTTAGCCTAAATGGCTGTTCAGGAGACAATTCTAAAAGGCTTTGAAGATACTTCAAATCAAGCCTCTGGGTTTTTTTCCTCCTAATTAGACAGTCAGACCTAATCTTCCTGATACACCTGCACGTTAATGGCACCAGCAGAGAGCAGCTTGGGAGGATGCTCCTCAGCCCTTATCTCTGTGTGCCAACCCTTTGCTGCTGTGAACTGCAGGCTTTCAAGCACAAGTTCTGCCACAGGACACGCCATAAACTGTGTGACAACAGGCATGAGATAGTGAGTGGACAGATATAAACAATCCTAAATTTAACTTTTTCTCCAAACCAACCCTTCTTTGCTATGGGAATACTAACAGTAGAACAGCATGAACTAAATTTGCCTGAAGGATTTGTGGGTTTTCACATTCGTGATTTGGCTTGCTGACAGTACGTCTATATACTCTGCCTTCAAATTATCACCCAGAACTATAAGTTACCCTTTTTCTGACAAAATAATGAGCTGAATATGGTTTTGAATGGTTTTATTTTAATCCCAAGTCTATTTTAGGAATATGCCCTTTTGCTAGGATACTCTCTACCTCACAATTCTTCTCTAATGAGAAACATGGTTCTAAGATCACAGGAAAGTGTAAATGTGTCTGATAAAAACTATGGTAAAGTGCAATGAATAATTATAATGTACTTTTATAAAACTGAACTAAATTGGCCCATATGTTAAACTGGTACATAACTGATAATGCTTCTGATGTGTGTATTGCCAAGTTTCCAATGTTATAGGGTTGTTATGTTTCCATTTTTGGTTTTTGAATGATTGTGACAAGCTTACTATGTAAATGAGCATATACTGATACCTAAAAAACCTTGTTTCCACTTGAGTTAGCAACAACATCAATATGCAACAATAAATTAAAAATTGTGCCTTTATGGATCTGGCTAACTTGTTATCTTGCTGAGAAGTCATATAAAGAGTTTATAAAAGGATAGGCCAAGTTATTTACAAATACTTGAACATCTTGCAACATGAAAAACAACAAAAAAGGTTAAATTAAACCAGCCTAATTTTCATTTTAAGGAATCCCAAACAGTGTGATGGCCTGGTCCCAGATGCTGCCAGAGCTCTCCCTGCACAGCCCGTGAGAAGGGACACAGTGTACTGTGCTGGTAACCTGGCCCGTGATGGATGTGCCTGTGCCCACAGCCACAGGTGGCTGGGAGATGGGAGTGACAATCCAACACAGGTGTGAGTCACCCAGGGATAACTCTGCATCTGCTCTTCCAGAGCTGTGCATCTGTAAAGACGACACATCTGCACAGCACAGTTAGAACAGGAAATCAATGGAGGCTCTTGTGAAATGCTGGGGTGGGTTTGGGGAGAAATGATTCAATGATAAATAAATGAATTTTTCTTTCTCTTTGAAAGGATTTATAGAAACTTGACCCACTTCTGCCTTAAACTATGTAGATGCTTAGGCTTGAGTTTCCAAAGATACTTAAAATTAGGTTGTCAAATGTCATTGGAATGACATGAAGTTAAATTATTCTTCTGGGAAGAAAGGAAAATTGTCTCCATCCTGATACCCTTATTTCCAGGCCTCTAGTAATCACTTTCCCTTAGGATTCTTTCAGAGCCAGTGGTGGAGAAGTCCCCAGGCAGAGCAAGCAATTCCAATAAAAAGGCAGTAAACAAAGAAGGTGTAACTTGTTACAATTTTATTAGGTTTCTATATGCTCATTTGGCACAATGGCTACTCACAACTCAAAGTTGGAATGACTTTGAGCCACCAGTGGAATGGCTTTGAGCACAGGGGAATGATGTGAAAAATATTTAAAGGCTCTACACTTTCCAAACTCAAGTGAAAGCTGAAAAGCGGATTATTCTCACCAAGTCCACAAAAAAAAGTTATTTCTAGTGAATTAAAATATTTTTGATTTTTGAATACCAAAGTTACTTTCAAAATACAGACCAATCTTCTGCAATAAAATATTGTTTTAAAAAATATTATTACCTTCCTAAAACTCTGTTCCAAAATGTTGAAGTGAGACACTTGGATGTGTCAAAAACACTTTCTCTAGTTTCCTGTTGGAAATTAATTACAGCAAAACAGATCTGACCTCACGTGCTTGTTTCAAACAAAATGCACAGATGATTTTTGGTTCTGGTGAATGATTCTGTTTAAGCCTATGAGTAGATCTAATAAATATGTCACTGAGGCTGGCACTACTAATCTATAGCTTCAAAAGTAGCTGCATTTAATCATTAGAGATAAATTAAACCTGAATAACAAAAACAACCTATAAGGTTACCTCTTCTCCTTCTTCAATATGATAATCCTTCCTTTCATTTGGCCCTCCAACAAACATCACATTTAATTGATAGCGATGCCTGGAAGAGAAAGTGACATTTTGAAGCTACTTCTGTTCATGATGTTATTTCATTTATTATTTTTAATTCTTTTAGGACAGTGAGTCAATGAAACAACGTTGAGTGGAAAGCAACAGCCAGTACAAGAACTCATAGACCTTGGATGCTCTGTCTGTTCTGGCACTGTCCTGTTGGGTGACCTGAGGCCAACTACCTCCCTCCTGGTGTTTCAATGCCTCCAGCTATGAAAAGGGGACAACAATAGCTGCCAGCTGTGAGAAGAGCTTTGAATTGAAAAGATAAAGAATGTTACCTAAGAGACAGGAACTAGAAAAGAGGCTTTTCAACCTGAGCTGATTATGTAAAGGTAAAACTCTTAAAAGTTAACAAAGGTAAAAACATACTTTTCCCCCCCACATTGGTAGGCTTACCATCGATACTGATGGTAGGAATTGCCAGCTAATTTCTGTTCTGTTTATACCCATTTTGCTAAGCTGGAATAACATTACAGTGGTTCCAGTATGGTTGTGGCTATTTCAGAAAAAGATATTCCAGGCCTTTCTTAACTCTGCCCCTCTTAAGAGCCCCAGTGAGCATTCCTCTCAGCTATCATGAGGAATGGCTATCACTCCAATTACCTAGCAGTCCATTCACACTAATAAAAAAGGAAGGTAGTAGGTTTTCCTTTGCTAAAAAAAACCCTTCAAAATCAGGTTAGCTGGGAACCAAAATTTGTTCTTCTGTTGTTTGACAAGTGAACTGAGGTGTATTAACCTCTGCTTTGCAATGAGGAGGTTCTGGGCAGTAACATGGAACCAGCAGGGCCATGATCCCCTGAAACACAGGGAACAACAACAACGTGTCCGTGTCAGCACCTTGTATGCTTTAATGGAGAGGCTGTTCTGAATGGTGTCACATACATATTCAATCTGCTACTGTTACCACTTTTTCCGCTAAGAGTATTTCAATGATAATGACCAACACAGTGGGGACTAGTAAAGCAGCTAAAAAGTAACAGTGACAAATTAGTTGGTCAAATAAAACCAAAGAATTAGAATTGACTGTTCTCTCCACAGGAAGCTGCATATTTTATAGCACTGGGCTTCATATCTGTATCATAAAATAAGGTACTGAAATCGAAATTGTTTGTACCACGCAGATTTAATATTCATTTTCAACAGCACACTGTAATGCTTCTGCTTTAATGATCACTTCTACTAAATGGCAGGATGACCCAAACAGCAGCAATACAGATAATAATTAATGAAATAAATGAAAATCAACGCTGAAGAATACAATAAGAGAAAGGCAATCTGTGTTTCCTTGTAGTCTACTGTTAAAATGGGTTAGTTTGGTTTTTTTTCCCTAATAAACATTCAGTTTTGTTATTAGTTCACTAAGTAAAAATACCGCTATAAAACAATTACAGGTTGACTTCTTAATTTGGCAAATCTACGATTAATTATTCCATAGATTTACCTGGGCTTTATAGAATAAACAGGCTATGTCTTAATCATTCAATCATTAACAAAAGTATACTGACACCATCAAAAGATTCCAGCTATGAAATATGAGCAGGAACTCCAATAGGTAAGTTTGTCCATCTTGCTGAATAAAGTTATCTGGTTAATATAGTTGCTTTGAATATTGTTATCTTTAACAATTATTTATTGTTATGAAATATCGTAACAAAGAAAAGTTTCAGTTAAGACTGCCAAAATGCAGTTAAGAGTATTGTAAAGGTTTCAGGGATGAGAAAATTACTTGACTGTACTGTTGTTAGAATGAGGACCTAATTAATGGAATATTAAGTTTTCCATAATGTTACATTTCTCTTCTCACCCTCATAAAGAAGATGGTACCAGCAGGTGACAATTCAAAAACATGATAAGGCTACAAAGAATCAGTGGGTTCATGGCCACACTTAATAGTCCTTTTGGTAAGCATCATATTCTGAACTCAGAAGAGCTTTAGAAGCACCTGTGAAAATCAGTTGTGTCAAGGGGTTTGATTTTGCACTACTTGCTCATTGTGGAGGTTAAAAAGCATTTAAACTTACAAGCTGGTGTCATTAAAATACAATGTCAGAGCTGCAGTTTAATTAGATGTATCATTTTCTTGACTTGGTAAAACTCTGAATAGGCAGTAATTCAGGAATTGAGGTTTTGTGTTGCAATCCCAAACAGGTATTTTAAAATTGTGATCCTCTCAAATGTATGGAACACAATGTCATAAAAGCCTGAAAGCATTAATAAATTCAGATACCAAAAGCCCTACTGATTTGCTGTGAGACCTAGTTTTAACTGCTAAGTCTCCCTTGAAACAAAGTAAGTTAAATTTTGAGGTGGTTGCCTTGAATGAGGCACTAGGACTCAGTGAGAAGATTGCCTTACACGTCTCTACAGAGCACATAAAGGATGAAGCCTTTGAAAAAATGTTGCAAATCTATTAGTTGTTTCTTGAAAAATCACCTAAAACCTTTTGGAAAATCCTGAAAGCACTTAGGTAGCACCAGATGCAGGTGGTGGTAGACTCAGAATCCATGCAGTAGATGGTTTTACTCTCCTTCTACACAGGCTAAAGCCATGTTGGAAAAACGGATTTTGTTTTAAACTATGCAATTTTTATTACAAAAAATGTTTATTGTTTCACTGTAGCTTCTTAAAATGTTTATGGGCAAAGGTCTATGATAGATTCCACATTCCAGATTTACTCAAGGTTTACACAGAACTACTAGTAAGCAGTACAGAACAGTGTAGTAAATACAAAGAAGATTTATTGTACTGATAAGGAAAGAAAGATGTGAATATTCCATATACGTAAAATACTAAAATTTTCCCATTATCATTGGTAAGCTTCAGAAATGAATATACTTCATAAAATGCTTCCTAAATCCATTTTGAAAATGAAAGAAATGGGAACACTTGTAGTGATTCAAGTTTCAGAATTTTTCAGTTCTACACACACCTGCAGTTTCCACACTGACACGGCAGTAAGGATGTACTCTTTACCTTTTCTTTGTCTTGTAACCATTGCTTTGAAAAGTAACCCTTGCCCCTGTGAATGAAAACTAATATCACTGATACATTACTGCCCATTCAGCTTTTCATTAGAGATAGCACTTAAAGGAAGAGGCATATTTTTTGATTTTTTTTCTTTTTGATGATTACAATGGTAAAGAAAGTTTTTAAAATTAAAGTTTAAAAAATGCTTTTTCATTTCTTTATAAAACCTGGGTCTGTGTCACTCCTTAGAGAGAATACTTTCTAATGAAAGCTTTCTGCATACAGAGTTTTAGACAAAATATTTTCTCCTCAGCTTCACTGACAAAAATCCTCGTTAATATTTTGAGACACATTGGATAATTTACATTGCAATTTGTTCCCAAGCTTTGACACAGAGCATATGCATGGTGTACATACAACTACATAATGCCCACACTTTTTTTCCCTATACTGGCTGTCTCATTCAGAATACTGTAAATGGCTGTAAACTGTCCCTGCAGGTTCCCTACCCTCCCTTCAGGCTCCCTACCCTCCCACCTTGACAGATCAGGAAATGACCTGGAAATCTGATCCACTGGTACCGCTGCCCTTCCTTTTTCCTTGTTTGTCCTTCTGATTTTGATTGCTTCTGCAGCTTTGGCTCCTCTGTGATGTTGGAATGATTCTCAGCAACTTTAGCTACTTCAGGTTGTTATTTGGTTTTGGATGTGATGCCATCTCCTCTGAATTCTAGGAGTTTGTTGTCACAGAGCCTGACAAAAATTCTCTTAACTCAGTCTCCCTGCCTACAAGTAACTTTGAGTTGAGACAAGTATCTCATATTCAAGTTGATCTTTGCAGATTCTGCTGAGTTATTGCAAATCAGATTTCACTCACTTTCTGTTCTTTAGAACACCACTCTGGCTGCAGCCTGAGAGGAACTACGGTTCCTTATTGATCTTTACCATGTATGCATTGTTGCAGCTTCCTCTTATAGCTAGGAATATTTGTATATATAATAACTTGGTAAAAAAAACAACTTCATTTACTTACATAAGCTTATTGCAAACAGGTGGCAAAAAGGCAGTTTTGTTTTCTTCTATCCATTTTCTTACATTCACAAGAAGCTCCATGGTCCACCACCTATGAAACTTTTGCTCAAGATATCAGAATTTGCAGAATGCTTTTTCTGTGAGCAGGCTGCCTGTGATTCCAACCCCAGTGTTCAGGGGATTGGCTGGTAGGAGAGGTGTCTTCAGGCTTCAGTGTCAAAAGGGACAAGTCCATCAGCCAAAGGTTATTTCATAGGGAGCACTAATGCTCCAGCAGCTTGGCTAATAATTGACTAGTGTTTTAAAAATATCTATTTTTATTGGAGACTCAGTTTTGCCCACAAGGGGTTTCTTAATTGTCCTTACTGCATCTACTGGAGTGGGAATGTTATGTCTACAAAAATGGCCAGTCAGAAAAGCAGTCACAAAAAATGGATGAGGCTGGGGGATTCACTCCTTTCAAGTCTAATATAGAAACCTCCCTTCAACATTCTAAGGCTGAATGTTTGTGTTATATGTATTTGTTTGAAAATACTGGAATCTTCTTTTGCTAAGTAGCCAAAATACCGATGTCTCCTGCATTTGTAAGACCAAGAGTAGCTGTCCATAAATGCTCATCTTAATTTGATCCACTCTGCCAATGTTTTAGCAGGGCTTGTGGAGAGCTGACCCCAATTCTGCGATGCCTTTTGGGAAAGTGCAGCATACTGCCATCAAATTGTCAGGCAAATAAGAAACTGAGAAGAACCAGACTTTCCAGATCTTTATTAGTCTTTATTCCCCCACAAGCTGCTGTTCAAGAGCTACACAGTTGCTATGGGACTGCTCATTCTGTTCCCTCCCACCCCTAATTTTTAAAATAAATAAATTTATAAACAATCTCGAAACACATGAGATGAGTGGGCAAACAAAAAAAATCCCAAGACATTACAGTATCTTAGCACTTTGCTCTTGACATATCTCAGTCTTCCACTTTTATCTACACTGTGCTTAGTGGGTGAATGTGTATGGGTATAAGGTGATAAAATGACCTGGTTAAAAGTGAGTGGTACATTCTCCATGGCTTGCACATATGAGCAGTTCAGCTACAGGCCCGAAAATTCAGCATGATGAGCAGTACAAATCTGGGAGTTCTTTAACTCATACTGTTGTAATTTTCCACCAGAAGAAAGCAACAGAGTCTGACTTTGAACTAATACTGTGCTTTTATCAAGTATTTGTAAGAGTGACTCTATTTTACCTTCATCTCTATCACTTCTTTGCAGTTTAGTTTAAACTCATTATGTAATTTATAGAACAGGAAAAAATCTGTTTGAGATAAACAGATCCACATGTGGATTACAGTTCCACTGTATTAATACAATCACAATGGGACAAGCTGTAATTTCCTCTGAAATAAGCCCAAAGTAGTTATTATTTCATTCAATTGAAAAACGCCACCACCACATCACT
This sequence comes from Passer montanus, assembly GCF_014805655.1. NCBI lineage: Eukaryota > Metazoa > Chordata > Aves > Passeriformes > Passeridae > Passer > Passer montanus. The sequence goes on along the minus strand of NW_024358722.1, from coordinate 10,071,896 downwards.
TATGTAGCAGGTGAAATTTCTACCAACAGAGTGGCTGTGGTGAGACACCACCACAGAGCAAACACGTAAGGCCTGGTTTTGAACTTACAGACAGGTACATTTTGGTACTTTTTGTTCTGCATGCTGCTGGCAGTTCTGTTCTTAGCTGTAAAACAAAGAGAGCTTCTATTTAAAATGCACTTTCACTTAAGGGATTATGACCCAGATTGGCAGGACTGGAGAAATGCAGACACTAGTTAATGACTGTGGTTTTGTAAAGCTCTGCCTCATCATTAGAAACTTGTGTTGCAGAGCAGGACTCAATTTGTTGGGCATGAAAGCTGAGAGAATCTCCAGTCACAGTAGGAAAAAACACAGATCCTGGAATTGATTGAGCCAATCCTTGTTCATCATGGTATTAAAGTACCAGTTTTAACTGCAGGGCTCTTGTCTACAACCACTGCTCTAATCCCTAGTCTCTGCTTTTTCCCACCAGGCAGAATACAAGGTACTATTACCTGCAGAGAAAACTTTCTCATTGTAGGCTCATAAATCCATTTTGTGGCTGGTATGAGGTATAGAAACCTGACAGTTAAACCTACTCAGGGAGGAAACAAAGTTCACTTACAAAATTCACCATTAATATAAGTCTGAGGCTATTTTAGGGTAGCATTTTCTGCAACCTTCTGAAAATCAGTAGGTTTTGAAAAACGAAGTTAATTGCCAGTTGATGCATATAATAGTGGGGCAAATAAATGCAGATAACTGCAAGGTGTGGAAGCCTATGAAACTCTATTTCTGTGAAGTGTACTGGAGAGATGAAGAAAAGAACCAGTGTTGCAGTCTCTGAGACACCCAAGTAAATAAATTCATCTCATACACCTAAGGAACTGATTGGGACCTGGATTTTACTTGCTAGTGTGCTCCCTGATGGCTCTTCACATCCATCAAAGCCTGTTTCAGCACCTGGGGTTTCTGTTCTCCCTTCTGGCCCTGATCCTTCCTTTATGCAAAGGTAAGGACTCGATGTGTAACCTCTTACTGCCAGAGTAGTGCAATAGTACTGAAGCACAAAACTGTTACATGAAAATAGTTTGTATTTTGCATTGAGGGGTACAGGAAAAAAGGGTTACTGGAAAAAGCTGCAGTTTGGAAAACACTATTTTTCTACCTTTCCCAATCACCAAACCCATTAGAAACTTAAATTTACAAGCTTGTGTCCAGCAACAAAAATAGGTTAACAAAAAAATACAAGTTAAATATTGACACTGGGCTATATACTCAGGAAAAAAGGGTTACTGGAAAAAGCTGCATTTTGGAAAACACTCTATTTTTCTACCTTTCTCAATCACCAAACCCAATCACCAAACTTAAATTTACAAGCTTGTGTCCAGCAAGAAAAATATGTTAACAAAAAAATACAAGTTAAATGTTGACTGGGCTATATACGTTTTAAACTACATTCTCCATACTACTTTCCCCCCCTGCCCAGCAATCTTTGTGTGATATAGATTATTTTGTTAGCATAATGATGTTAAGGGTAATGAAGGCTGCTGCTGTTTTCTAGTATGCCACGGGTATACCTATATGATGGAAGAAGAAGAGTTCATTTCTCTGAAGAAATAAACTGCCAGTTCTCCATGCCAGACACCTTCATCAAGGATCACATACAACATTTGCACACTGGTTCACCTGTTAATGGTGTATACCACGGCAATGTATTTTAGGTAATGCCCACAGAAATAACAGCAACAGGAGAAAAACCTTCCTGGCAAGTGAGAGGCACCTCCTCTCCGTTCAAAAAGTGTCAGCTCATTTACCATGAGATCATGGGGGAAGAGAGGTAGTGGAGTTACACTTGGGTTTAAGTGTCTGCTGATGACAATTATGTTCACCACCTTTTTGCCACATAAGGCAGGCCAGATCTGACTGCAGAATAAATCCATGATGGAGGTATACTTTATCAACGCACACGCAGTGCTGAACAAACATTTGTTTTGAGAGTGCCAGGCACCCTTCGTGTCGCACACAGCAGCGATGCTACAGATGCCAACCATTAGTTCCCTGACAGTTCCCACTTTTTGCTGCAGCCTGGTCCTGAGCACGACCGAGGGTGCACCATCACCCCACGGCTGCCCGTGAGCGTGAGGCTGAACTTCGCTGACCCAGCGGCCCAAGCCTTCACGGAAGGCCGCCAGGCGGCTCGATCCCGCACGACTCGGGGCCGGGCTCCGTCTGTCTCGCCCCGGAGACCGGAACTGCGCGGACGGCTGCAGCCCGCGGCTGCCGGAGGGCGCTCAGGCCGCGCCGCCGCCGCCCGCCACCTGCCGCGGCCGCCGGAG